>NC_090892.1:11186350-11216350 GCF_036669925.1 Montipora capricornis
GGGGGTGGCACTTAACCACATAAAGACAATGGTTGCTAAGGAAGCTTTTAGTAAAAGACCCTTACAAAAAGGTTGCATGGGTGGTTCTATGAAGGACCTTTTTCAATGGAAATCTGTCAACACTTCAATCAGAAGGCGCATGCGCATGCGCAACTAGTCCCAGTCCTCTGCCGTGCGAAAGGAAGAGGCAGTTTTTTAAACGGATGGGAACCGTCTCATCTCTTTTCGTAAACTGTAGCATGGAATTTCTACTTGGACAGAAAATGGAACTGATATTTTGGAAAGTGTGTCAAAGAAGGACCTTTTGATGTCATAATGTTTTGTGAAATAATTTCTTTTAAAATCCATGCTACAGATTTTGTGTTAGAATGTTCTCATACTGTTGCGTTAAAAAAATGAGAACAACATAGTTAACTCGCTGAGTTTTTAGCCATTTTCTGTTTTGTACAAAAATTTGGTTTTATCAACGGACTTGATAATGTAAATTGGCCATCATACAGAGATTCTAAAAGTCACGTGATTGACCAAATATGGTTGTGAGTCGAATCATACAAAGGTATGTTAGATAGAACACATTTGGCAAAAAAGGATAACTGAAGAGTTAAAGGAATTCGAGAAATGACTATTTGAAGGGGTCTATGGCAACGGATTAGTAGTTAAGAGCCACCCCCCTTAAACACTTTAAACACCTGCGTCGGGAAAGCCGAGTCGACCTTTTTAAAAGAAGTTGTTCTTAAGCTTTTGAGATTCAACTCAAGATGAAGCGGTTTCTCCTTACGGTGGTCCTAAAGCGATTTTTGTTAGACACAACGAGAAGTTCATAACACAGAAGTCTCGATCTACGATGGAATGAGGGCTATGAGTTTCCTTGTTTGTTTATTTTTAGAACGGCTACCGCAAGATTTTCGCGGAAACAAGACGTAGCGGCGGTGATCTCAAACAATCGATGCAATATAGTCATTGAGTCATTACACTTCACTAACAGCTCTAACGAGTACATTCCGCCAGCCTCTTGGGCATTCACAACTAACTTATAGTCTGATTATCTTGATAATAGCTTAGCGTAAATCACATAGTTCTCAGCAGCAACTATGATTCTATAAACTTAAGTTAAAGACAGGTCTACTCCACAAGTCGTGTCGCCATTCAGGGCCCTAACCAGAACAACAATTCTTCCCGAGCCCATCTGATCAGACTGACATATAAATGCATATTTTTTCCTTACAGACACAGAATTCTTTACCGAAGCAAATACCTTGGCTCGCTTCATACTATGCCTTTATGTTTGTGAAGAACCCAAACAGATCCATCTCAATATTTACTCAGCGTTTCGGGTATAAAGTGTGGGTTGATTTTATACAAGGACTTTGTTCGTCTCTGTCGATACCCTTTTTGCTTTGTGTTATGTGATCATTTGCAAATAAATGAATAAATAAATAAATAAATCAATCAATCAATAAATCAACAAATAAATAAATAAACTGAGTATTTGGGCCAAAAAATAAAACAAAGAGCGGTTGTAAATGTGGTAAACCAACGCCATTTCTGAAGACTTGACGTATATTATGCCAGGCAACATACATTTTAAAAAGTAAGCGTTACAATGTTTGAAAACTACTTGTTTCAGCATAGGAAACGTCAAGTCTTTATAAAATGCGTTGTTTTACCATGTTTATCATTGTTGTTTGTGTTTTGCTTATAATCAACTTTAAATAATTAGTTTATTTAGGCTTAAGGACGTTCGCGCGAAAATCTTTCCACGTTGAAATTCGTTTCATTTCTCGCCTGAAGTTAGGTCATAATTACTTATTCCAAAAATGAAAAAAAATTGGGGGGTCACCGATTTTGTTTCGGAGAAAAAGGCAAGGGAAAAATGCACTAATTTCGACAGATAGGTCATCATAACGAGATGTAGCCTCATCTACTCATCCGTCGAAAATCATAAAAATAATATGTTAGAGCGAAGCTTTCTGTGCACGGAAATATAGGAGTGGTTTTTTTAGATAACTATATGCGGCTGGGGATGCCGTAAACAGTAAAGTTAATCCTGAACGAGCGTTATCGCAAGTGCTACCCGTTGTAACTACTTCCGGAACTCAGGACACGCGGAAAGAAAAATGTTAAAAAAGATAACTTCTTACATTGTGATTTTTTTCATTTCATCATATTTTGTAGATTGTAAGAAGAGAAAGTGATTCGTGTCTTAAAAAATAGGGGTCACCGATGATCTAAACGAGTAAAATCGATGTGATGTTGCGAAGCTCTTGGAAAATTTAGTTTGTCACGATTTTGCGTGACCTGTCGGGGAAGGACTGGAACCCAAGACAGTATCGATCGATTCACTACTTGCACAAATCCCATAATACACCTCTTTTACCCCCCACAAATCTGCATAGGCACTGTTTTCGACTTCTCTTGGGACATTTTCATGTCCCAGGAGAAATTGTAACCAGTGGTTTTGCAAACGTTTTTTTTTTTTGGGGGGGGGGGGGGGGTAATAGAGGTGTATAATGGGATTGTGCAAGTAGTGAATTAAAGGTTTTTTTTAAAATTCAAGCAGGCGTTATCTTTATTTGGTTAGTGTTTTGTATCATATCTCTCTATTGCCGTCACGCTCATTTTCTGGAGTGTGGTTTTTGTGAAATATAATCTCTGCCTGTTTCCTCATAGGTCCGCTCTATTCAAGTGGATTAGGAAGAAAAGATAATTCTGCTCTATTTTTATGAAAGTAAAGGAAAAGAACTTCAAAAACATGCATTCATTTTGAACTAAGAAGTTCGTAACGTAATAAACACATTTTAAAAAACTAACCTAATTAAATTTACGCAACCTCGCTGACTAGAACTAACCTTCCTCGAGTTTGTCAAAACTTTCAACCACTACTCGATTAGCGACCTTTCCCGGCCTCCCGGTCCTTTCTCTTTAACGTTTCATGATGAATTGGAAATAAATGTGCCATTCCTTATCCGACCTGGAAATTTTTCCCCGGCGTTTTTGTCGCCATAAGATCTTATCTAATGCTCGAAGTAATACGTGACATATTACAGTCGCGTTACCTGCGCAGTAAAAGTTGCGCACAAACAATTAGAGCGAACGTCCTTAAGTTATAGAGCGTTTTCACTCAGGTCACCAGCAGCCATATTGGAATACTGAAACAAACGAAAGTATTTGCATAAAAAAAGAGTTCAATTCCCGGAGGATTAGTTTGACATAGTTTGGTACACCAACATGGCCGCCATTTCTTTGTTTTGGAACACCAACATGGCCGCCGTGACGTCATGTGAAAACGCTCTCTAGGAGACAGTGTTTGGTGTCTTCCGTCAGTTTTTAGTCTCATATCAGCCCTCAGTGAAGACGTACCTGATATTGTAAGTCTTTCCTGCAGTAAATTCACTACTTTGTACGTCAAATTTACAGTCAATAATAGCTGAGCCAAATATCAAGACTGCGTTTGCACTCGAATAGCAAAGGTCGTCATTTTGATCTCGGCATCCCCAGTTGCAGCTCAAAGGTACACTCGATTGACTGTCTGGATCCACTGTCTGAGTCGCTGCATCTAATTTAACGATTCCGCTGCCGAGACCGATCTGTCTGTGACCTGCGCAAAAGCAAAATTCGGATCACAACATACCTGTTTTCAGGTAGGGCAACCTCGTTCCCAGGGTCTCTCTTCTCTGCCTTCCTTCCTTGGTCGTTGAAAGAGAGACCCTGGTTGCGGCTGGTCACGTGACCATCTATCCATTCAAAACCGCAGGGTGGGTGGGTACTCAAGTACATTTGGTCGAGAGGACGATAAAATACCATCCGGGGGAAGGTGAAGTTGAACAATTGTTGGTTTAAAAATGGCGCTCGAGTTTATGAGAATTGTACAGAAGGCGCTACTTTCGGCTGGCTATGACGATATAAATTTGAAAGTGAAACAAGTCATTTGCCTGGAAAGTATATATTTAAAGAAAGATTTAGTTGCTGTTCTTCCTACCGGCTATGGGAAATCCTTAGTTTTCCAAATTCTGCCTCGATTGCTGAAGGAAAGAGAGGAAACACATGCAACCACAAACCCTACATAAACTTGAGTCAGCAGAGTAAAAAACTTTTTGGTGTTTGGTTTTGAAACATGATTTTAGCGCGAAAACTACTGAGTCAAGCGACATACCGCTCTCTCCCTGCCTTAGTAAATTTGTCACTGTGACAATCAAAAACCCTGTTGCTCCACCCTTCCAGCAATTTTTTTTACCACCCAGATTCTGGGTGTTCACGTGACCAGCCGCAACCAGGGTCTCTCTTCCAACGACCAAGGGAGGCAGGGAAGAGAGACCCTGGGAACGAGGTTGCAGGTATGGAACTCATCTACACCGTGACATTATACGAATGCCATCCATTTGCTTTATTTTGGTTTCCTCTGGCCTCGCACTAGCTAGTGGCAGGCGTGAACAACTTGCGATAGATATCACAAAAACAACAAATGATAAACTGCGTAAAGATATCACACCGTAGGAAACGAAAAAACCAAAAAAACCCTCGAGAAAAAAACTGGAAAGGTATTCCCCGAACCAATGCTGTGCCACACACTCTCCAGGGTTTAAAGGGTTTCTCGCTAGTCACAAAAAAACAGTAAATCCATAAAAGAAGATATACACAGCATATGAAAAAGTGTATTTGTATATTTGTAAAAATTAGCGTCGTGGTAACTAGTGCAGGCTCAGAATGACTCGCTTCGTGACAGGCTAGGGCTTAATGGACAGTATGATACCCATGATGCACTGCACAAGTCGTACCCAGGCCCTGTCGTTTTCTTTGCCGTAGATTCAGGGTCGTGTCGTACCTAGTTGAATGGGCTTCAGGATTGGCCAAAAGAACAATAGAACGAACAAAGATAACAACGGATTTAACAGAGAAAACAATGGGAAGTCCGACACTATACAGCCAATGAAATATAGTGTTCAAAAAGAGGTACGACCTTACCCTAGATTTAAGGCGCTGTTACACTTGGTAATTTCTCTTGCAGCTTTGCTCGCAATTCTACCTCCTGCAACGGTTTCTACTACTTGTCTCGCAACCTTTTTGGCCATTGCAAGTTATGCTACAACCTGTCTCACCATACCCGCACTCTCTGCGGTGGCTTTCGGAGAGCCTGTTCGCAGGCTAATCTCGCCATAGCGTTGCGAGACAAACTGCACGAAAATTTGCACAGGGTAAAAGCGCCTTTACTCACACACTCGAACTCCAGAAATTACATTTTCCTCATGAATCTCTCCCAACCCTCAAATATCCCCCAAATCACAAATTTATCGCACTTTTTTCCAACTGTAATCTCAGCCTCATTAGAATGTTCGAGAGCTGGAGAAAAGGAAAACGGCTAGACGATTATATTAAAGTTAACAATTAGTAACTAGTAGGCATAGAACAAGACATCATGGCATGAATAACCTGTTCCAGGCTTTTTCGCTTTCCCGACTATCTGGGAGCCTGGAACAGGCTATGGAATGAATGAGTGAATGGCGAGGGCACTGATTTCCTAATATTAATTTGAAACTATAGAACTTGAAAAATGCAAATGTGGCAAACCTCCAACTATGGCTGCTACAAGAGGAGTGGGAACTGCCTTGATGCTCACAAAGGCTGAACTCTTAACATTGGGATTGTAGCTCATACTACCAGTGACATTGAACGTGCAGATGACGTCACTAGTCAATACGCCCTTTGCTATCCTGAGCGAGGCCTTGGTTTTGGTCATCATAAAGGAGAAACTGTCTTCCACTTTCTGCCTTGCGTTTTCATCAGGACAGGACACGGTCCACAGGAAGTCCACCTTGGAGTTGTTTACACAGGGTGCAACCTTTAGAGAAAGGAGTACGCCATAGTTTCAGAATTAAGGAGACAGAACAAGTCAGCCTCATCTAAACAAGAGAGTAGAATTCGAGACAGTTATGCAAACCAGAGACGCAGTCGAGGATTTGCATAACTGTCGCGAACTCTCCCAACTCGCCCTCGTGTTTAGATGAAGCCATGTAAATAACGAAGAAAAGTCCTCTCTTGCTTTTATAAAATATTTCTCACAAATAATTAGACAAATGAAGGAAAATGCTGGGTTTTTTACATCTTGATTGAAACAGATCTTCTTGACACTCGCTCATATTTCCTGCCAGCCAATCAAAACGGGCGCCTGACAACGCATAACCAATGTTCAAATTCGTGTGATGTCACAGCCGCGTTTACATACTCTCATCTAAACTCAGCTATTGACCAATGAGAGTGCGCGCACTATCCTAATTATTTTATAATTTTTATAATTAACAAATAGGAAACGATTCACCGTGTACTTTCGTTCCACGCGGGAGGTTGCTAAGCGCGAAAGCCGCGTGGACGCTTCACAGGCCTTCATTTCGCTCCTGCTTAAGTGTCATTGATCTTAGAGAATTACCATGTATGGCAGTCTTCTTTTCACGTTTTGTTTCATTAAGGACGGTGCCTACTATTGTTATTGCGGATACGTTCTGCGCATCTCGAGATTCTCGGATTTCCTATCAGCGGTTCTTAATAATACAGGGATATTTTTGCGCGGTTCAAAACTATGCGGAGAAAGCAGAACTTAGCAAGTGCTCTTGGTATCCAAAAAAAAAATTGGGGTAACCACGCATTTTTCAGAGATAATTAAGCTTGAATTTGGAAAAGAACGCCATACATTGCTTTGTATTTTAAAGCTTTTTACAAATATTGTTGATTAATTATCTTCGAAAAATGCGTGGTTATCCCCAATTTTCTTTTTGGATTTCAATAACACTTGTTAAGATCTGCCTTTCCCGCATAGTCAGTAAACCGCACAAAAATACCTTTGAATTAGTAGGCACCGTCCTTAACACACGAGTTTGCTCACGGATCATGGTATTTACAAACTGAATTCAAAAGGTAAAAGAACTTGTTAAACTCAGTTAAATCTCCATCGCCAGTTATTAGCCATCAAAAACTGATGAATTCTTGGATGGTCAAAAGCGCCAATGATTCCATACATTCTTTGTAAAATTCCGACTTTTCATAGCATCACTGCTAAAGCCGGTGACACACGGTTCAACATTTGTTGATCAACAAATGTTGCAGCTGTTGTTCAACACACGTTGAACAGTGTGTCATGCCATGTTGAAATATGCCATTCAACACGTTGAACGTTGTTGAACAAAAATAGAGACCAGTGGCCTGTTTCTCAAAAGTCCCGAAACTTTTCGGGCCCATTTCGGGTGCCACAATTCCCTTCATATCCTCGCAACGCCGAGGTTCTAAGCCACCAAACTTCGCAATCCTCTTACTTTTTCTTACATTAAAAACATGTTAAAGGATCATCTTTTCAAAATAGACATATTGCAGTTTGACAGCTGGTTTCTCGGGCCCGAAACGTTCTCGGGACTTTCGAGAAACGGCCCCCCTGGGGTCTGTTTTTCGAAAGTCCCGAGAAAAGCCATCTGTGAAATTGGCAACCGCTCGTTTTGGAAAGCCTATGTTTTAACATGTTTTTAAGGTTACAAAAAGGAAAATAAATGTCCAGTTTGACGAATTAAATCTTCTCCGTTCTTGAGATACAAAGGGACTTGTGACAACCGAAAATGGCCCGTAAAGTTTCGGGACTTTCGAGAAACGGCTCCCAGGGCCCGAAAGCCGATTAACTTAATTCTGGATTAGTGTAAACTTTTGTCTTACGCTTTCAACTTTTTGGTGTATGTTTCTTTTGCTTATTTTTGTTTTTCAAGATTGACAGTTTTGCCGAATATCAGCGTTGACCAGCATTTGGGAGTACAGAAGTAAACTCCTTGTTTAATTTTTAATCTTGGATTAGCATTAATCGGCTTTTGAACAACAGGGTCCAGTACTTTATTCTTGGCTCAATGATTAGAAAACGATAGCCTTGTGATAATTGGGCAAAAAATGTAAGCAAATATTCCCCTATATTTTGTACTTCATATGGAAGCAAAGAGAACGAAAGAGTCCATAATGTTTCCATTGATCGACACACAGTATATGACAGGTTGTTTCAATTAGATTTTCTTTGGGGTTGGTGTTAGATTGATAACCAGCAGTGACAGTCCAAGTAGGCGACGGTAAACTGCCGATAACCGACTTTAAATTCAACCCCTGAAAAGGTAAAACAATGACCAACACTTACTTCACACTTAAACACTTACTTCTGCTGTGACCTTGATGATCAGGTCTTCCGAAACAAAGACTTCTCCTGTTTCAAGATTCACGGAAGAACTCAGAGAGAGAAAAGGAACAGGATCAGGTGATTTCACGACCGAATGCGTGACATTTTCAAAGTATGTGGGGTTCAGGAAGTTGGACACTCCCAGTTGAAACTCGTATGATGCTCCAGCTGTCAACAAGTCCCCCGGAATAATCAGGACACGGTCTGAATTCGTTATGTTAAAAGCTGCTGTGCTGTTCGGTTTAAGAGACCATAGGAAATTAAGCCGACGGCCACCACCGCCGGAGGACAGGAGCCCAGAGAGAGTCAAATTTCCACACTTTGAAAGCGTCGTTGGACCTAAAATGAAAAAAAGTAATTACACTTCTTAGCACGGGAGCTACAATCAGTGGCAAAAGTCTTGGGACACTCAGCATTTCAAGTTGGTTTTCTAACTGAGTTTAAAAAATTGCCCCCTCCCCCCCAGAACAATGTTGCCAATAGTGAACATACATTTCCTTGTCTATTTCAACATTGATTGGGGGGAGGGGGGGGAGTTTTATTTTGAAGTTTTCAGTGGAATTTTGACAGTTATGCTTAGTTTCTGACGTCTGAGAGGTTTTCAGGCCCATTCTGACACTAGCGTCCCAACTACTTTTGCCACTGATTGTGGGTACATTACTGTAGGCAAAATAGAAAGAAAACAAAACGGGCTTCCTTGATGAGAAATAAATCATTTACTTCATTTCCGTTTAACTTTCACTGTTAAGTTTGTCGTTTGCAAATAAAAAAAAAAAAATCTAGGACCAGATTAGGAGTGTTCGTCACTTAGAATTTTATTCGTTGGTTTTTAAAGACTTTTACCCTGCTTGCGGGCGGTAATTTGTATTTCGGTCGCCCTTGGACGGGTGGAAGTCGGAAGACCTGGGACGACGGGGAAAAAAAAAAAAGGCGGCCCGAAAACCCATGATTTCGGTGGACAAAAGTCAAATCCCGTCCACCAGCAGACGGGGTTTCTAATTGGTCGAGTAGGTGTCAAAAGAACAATAACGTTTCATTTGATGGTCAGAGTTAGTCACGCAAGAGATATCACCATAAAAAATTATAGGGGATGTGAAGCGAGCGATAAGTAGAGCACTGTCTTTTCTAGATTCGAAAGGAAAAACGGTTTTTTTTAAAGCCAAGACAGGAAACCGCTGTGATAAGTCTCCTAAGAGGAGAAGATATTTTAGCAGTTTTACCTACAGGCTTTGGAAGAAGCATGATTTTCACACTGTTTGCACTGTCAGCGAGAGAGCTGATCAGACCAGTTTCTGTTTTGGTCATTTGCCCGCTCAAGAGCATTATATTGGACTAAGTTTATGCTCGGCAGCCGAACTTTAACTCCTGAGAGTTGAGGACACTCCTTTCGTTTTTCGTCTGCGGAACAAGTGTTAGAGGAACGTTTTCTCGCTAAATAATTTGAGCAAGAGCCGATACAACGCAACGTACTATATATGGCTGGCTAAACCAGCCTTCTTCAAATACAATGAACAGTGAGAGTTGACATTGAATTACTGCTATGTAAATATATATATACATGTAGTAAATGGATGTAGACGTAATACTGGAAAAAATGGAATAAAATATTGTAGTTACCACTAATTTGAATTCAAATACTGAAAGAATAAAGGCAAAATATCCGAACAAACTGAAATCTAATATTTTTCCTCTCGGATATTTAGACCATTGAAAGCTTCCATGGCCTTACGGATTGAGTTGGAAAATATTTTTTCGATAGGAATGAATTGCCGATCTGATCCAACGTACACCGACAGTTTGCCCATGGCCCATGGCGCCCGAAGATGACCTCACGGATTTTTCAAACTTTCCGAACTGAACAAGAATTCGAAATGGGCAAAACCTACACTTATCTTTTGCTGCAGTTTCTGCCGGTTTGCTTACATTATTTACCCCTTTTTTAGGTGCAAGTAGACACTCCATAGCAAGTTTGTTTACGACTGTACACTTAAGGCCGCCGCACACTAGCCGGTTTTTTGTCGTTTAACTTCAGATTTGTTATCTGGGAGAAATGGGCTGAAAATTTGTCGGGCCACCAGCTTGCCGACACTAGCCGACTTTTTGTCGCGACTAACTGCGCCGAGGCTTGGGGCCGACTCATCCAAAAGCTTGTGCTCTTTTTCAGGTGTCCACTATTCGAAAAATCTGTTCAATCTCCGCCATGTTGGAAAAGACACTTGCTCACGTGACTCTTATGATACTTCCTGATTGGTTGAAGAGCGCGCGAGGCCCGACAAAAAAATCTTGGTCCACCGCACACTACCCGACAAGGCCCGACAAGACATTTTGAGATCTAGCACTGTCAGATATCGTCCGACAAGCCCCGATCTTGTCGGGCAAACTTGTCTGAATAAACCGCACTCTGGGGGACAAGTGAAGATTTTCCGTCGGCAGACAAAAAATCGGCTAGTGTGCGGCGGCCTTTAAGCGATTGACAGCTTTATTACGGTCTCTTACTTTTATTGGTAAATTTTTGTGGCGCGATATGTAACCGGAAGCTCAATAGAAAGTGGGCAGAAGTGGAAAGTGAAAGTTGGCAGCTAGCGAGAAAAGGCTGGTTTTGGGGCAGGCGGTTTTGCTCGCCCTCTCCCCCACCCCGTTATTTTGTCACCCGGCCCAGACCTATCCTACGCGCCTCCAATATGGCGTCTGATACGTGTTTCGCGGCAACAACAACATCTACCGTCTGCGAGCTGGTTATAAAACTTTCAGCAAGAACATTATGGAAAAGATGGGTGAGCTAAATCGAACTCGGTTCAATGGTTGAAGTGCAAACGCACCCAACCACAACCATTTTCAAGAATTTAAATGAAGCTAACCCTAACAATTCATTGAAAACTAACAGAATAAAAAGGGGTGCTTAGACTTAATCCGTAAATAAAACAATGACATTTAGTTGCAATTTCAACCATTCAGGTCTAATTTATGAAGAAAGGCTTGGTTACTAAGAATGGCATCGTCAAAAATGGCAAGGACCGCGGACAGCATGAAGAATTATGCTGAATGTGCTGCCTGAGTGTGCGGTATGCAATTCACGGCACGTCTTAGTTTTATAATGAGTTAAATTAATGTCAAAGAAGTTTATTATGTGACCCCTCCCTGTAGGGGTCTTTAAGGGCCAATGACATCCAAAAACAACAACGACAACAAGCGTGCAGTGCAGAGCCAAAGAACTCGTGGCGTTCTAAAAATAGAAAGATACGTGCAAAGGTTGACTCATAGGTTTTGTATGGGAGAGGCAAGCTCCAAATCACGGGCTCGTGGTCTAGTTCCTAGGATGTCCGAATCTCAAGGAAAGTGCCGTAACCACTGAGCCGCACTATCTCCCACGACTATATTAGCCGAGTATTGTAATCACATTAGCCAAGTATTGTCTTCATTAGGGCGAGTTTCAATCGATTCCCGTAAAACCAATTACTTTGGCCAATCAAAAAGGACGGAGACAATCCAGTAACCAATCAAAATTCGAAGTAATTACACGTAGCCGACACAAAGCGCGTTTCACTTCTAATTGGTTGAAAAAGTGGCGCGAGAACTTTGAACCAACCATTGAGTGACGTAATGCAAAACCAAAGCAATTCGCTAACTACTTTCGACACTCAATTGAAAACCGCTCTATGTATATCTGAAACACATCTTCCAGGAAAACCACTTTAGTGTTTTTTGCAGCGGTTCTCTTCCCTTAGATTCGTTTTTTCTTAGATAACATTTATTTTCGTTGTTGGAAGGTGTAGTCGCCATTTCTAAAGATCCTCAGATTCAACCGAACCTTTGCTTGCTTACCTGTAATTCTGGGTATAGGTTTCAATGGAATGTCGGGCGGGCCAACTGAGAAGGAGCCATTCAGATATCTGCTGAACAATTGACCGCGGGCCTTGAAGACGTTATCCATGAAAGTCAACTTTTGACCGACCAAAATTGTAGCGCCAGTACCTAGCAAGATCTCCAATTTTTGCGTGGTTTTCAAAGAGCACCGAGGACTCTGGCCCAGCATAGTAACGTTGGCAATGTCGAAAAAGAGGCTGCATGAAGCCATTCCAGTAAACTCGACTTCTTTTTCAAAGTAAATAACAATTTCAGCAGCGGTGTCGGTGAACTTTGCTGCCGTTACGCTTGGCGCAGGTGCAAACACGGTGAGGTTGACAAACCCTTCACGTCTCCGACCACCATCCATGGAGACTGACAATGAGAACTGGGTCGAGGCAGGGACAGTCGGGATCTGAAACGCAAACGACATCATGGCTTAAACAATTAACTTCTGGTGCTACCGGACGACATGAGGATTTTCTTCTTTGATTTACCTCAGTCTTTTCACTTAGTTCCACTCTGCTTAGATTAGAGCTTAGTTTTTACTAGCGACGCAAGGGCAAGAGCAAGCATAAGAGCGGTTATTTCACCGTAAAACAGGGTTAAAGCAAGCACAAGCACAAGGATCAAAATTTTTTCTTTTCCTTGTGTTCGCTTGCGTTGTGTAAAAACGAACTGAACACAGCATTAGCTACGTCTGGCGGTGTCTGTCCAATGAAAGCACTCGTTCCAGATTTCCCGCGTCTGAGGGCCACTAGGGAGAATACTTTTATAGTAATAGGTGTTACCCTCTTTAAATAAAGGTTATTTATTTATTTTTATTTCAACAAAATGGCGGAGGCCGTGGTTGATGTTGATGCGTATGTCGACGTTCGTTTTCACTTAGTATGATTTTCTTATGGTTGCGCTTGTGCTTGCGTCGCCTATGAAAACCAGGCTTAAAAGGAAAGGGAAAACTTACTCTTAATAAAGATTTCTTGAATGAACTAGGCCTTACAATGATGATGGAAAGGCGAGTTGCCTTTTCGGGATTTTAAGCTCCGCCTTAGAATGGACTCTTACAGGAGCCCATGAGTAGGAGTATGAGTAGCTACTCATGGGCTCCTGACTCTTACACAGGTTTCGCTTCTTTCAAATGATCAGTTTTCCATTTTGGAGCAATCGCTTTCCAACGCTATCCCGAATACCTCGCCGTCAGAGGCCCCATTCTCGGAAGTCACGAAAACATTTCGGGCCCGAAGGCATTTCATGAAACTGCGATCTGTTCATTTTCAAGAATTGAATGATCTGTGAACATATTTTCAACATCAGAGAAAAAAAACAATTGCAAAGTTAATGACTTGAAAAGTTTTACTTTTGAGGCTACAAAGCGTTTTCTATCACCCGAAATACGCCCGAAAAGTTTCGAGGGACCCCAAGGGATCCGTTTCTCGGATTTTCCAGGCCGACTTAAGCACCACTTACTTTGCACTTGAGGTTGTTGGCATCAACATACATGACATCTGTAATTCTATGGTGGCCAATAAAACACACCGTCTCTCTGCCTGCCCAATCCAAAAATCCGCTGCCAGCTAAGGTCACATAACGCGGCAATGCGTCAATCAGAACCTCGCTCGGGGAAACATTCGTGACAGTGAAGTTAGAACAGGAATAATAATAAACAGAAAGCGACTCATTGATTTTCATGACAGTTTGATTGTGATAGACAATTGTGACAGACAAGTTGTACTCGCCCGCGGTGTAATTATCCCATTCAAAGTCACAAAGGGCGTGAGTGACATTCCTTGACTTAGCTAAAAGTGAAAAAAAAATTAATTAATTAATTAAAAGGAGATTCAAGAAAAAATGAATATTAGTTTTATCATGATAAATTCATGTGTGAAGAAAGCAAAGTAATGGCCGCCTTCGGTAATCAATCAATCAATCAATCAATCAATCAATGGACATACCAACCAACCATCCATTCCTTGAAATATTTATATATACATCTTATTCGATGGTTTAACATATAATACACGCAGATGGCAGATGTTTTGCGAGTTACGGAGTAAAAAAAAATGTATGTAAAACACACTTACGGGGCGTGCAGAGCCATTCTTTTTGCTAATTAAACTTATTGTTTAGTGGCGTTCTCGAATCCGTCGTCGTCACCCTTGCTTAACTTCTCCAGTGCAGTGATGTGACCTATTGTAGTGTCGAAAAGCTATTTGATTTTAGAAAATGATTAGGATAGTACGCGCCCTCTCATTGGTCAATAGCTGTGTTTAGATGAAAGTGCGTTTTGATTGGCTGGTAGGAAATACGAGCGTGTATCAAGAAAATCTGTTTCAATCAAGAGGTAAAAAAAACCCCAGCATTTTCCTTCATTTGTCGAATCATCTTTGAGGAATATTTTATAAAAACAATAGAGGACTTTTTTCCGTGTTTCCATAGCCTCATCTAAACACTCGGGGGAGTTGGGAAAATTATAGGGTTAGGGTTAGACAGTTATGCAAACCCTCGACTGCGTCTCGGGTTTGCATAGCTGCCTCGAGTTCTCCCAACTCCCTCTCGAGTTTAGATAAGGCTATGGAATTACGGAAAACATCCTCTATTGCTTAAACAACAATGTAAACCCTAAGAGAGGACCTTCGTTCTTTCCAGACATCCCTTACTTTCTTTTTTCAGATTTTGAGCTTTGATTTTCAAGGCTGTTGAATGTTGGATTTCACGGTCCGCCATTACTCAGGTTCAAAACTATCCAATTGGACCTCAGAGGATTGGATTAGGGGAAAAGTGACGTCATTTACCTACCAGCTTAACAATGCAGCTTATAAGTCTGCAAGCCCGAAACTCCCGTTCTGCATATTAATTCAGCCGTGTATGCTTTCTTAAACTAGTGAGTTTTTGACGTCATTTCTCCTAGGAAAATTCCAGGTGTATTTTTGAAGTTGAGGCTTAAAGCTTTGGGTCACTTAGTGTTCAGTTAACACTGTTTTGAAATCCAAAGAAAAAGAACGATTGGTTTTATTGCTCATACTAGCACTTTAAAGTGCATCTGAACTCAAATATTTTTTGTTCCTAATATAAATCTCCCCATCCAAAGCAAACATATGTCACCATTATTACTCAGAATTTCGCTTTTCCTGTGCAGTGCCAGCCACGTACACTAGCGGTAGTAATTTGGAGCCACGACCTTGAAGTGAGAGGAATGGGTCTATTCTCGATTTTACGTCACAAACTGCTTTGCATTCCTGTTTTCAAAGAAGTTTTGCATTGCAAAGCAGTTTGTGACGTAAAATCGAGTATAGACCCATGCCTCACGGTCGCGTGGGTCCAAATTACTGCTAATTTTGATAATTTTGTGAAAAGACTTTAGGTGGGGAGATCAATATTGTAGTAATATTTTAAAGCACTGAAATTTATATTCCCAAGTAATCCATTTTAGCGTTATAGCACTTTTCTTATATAAACACCAATGAAATACCAAGAGAGCTTTCGCGCGAAAACATATCTTCACACGTGAAAATAAATTTTCACACTTGAAAAGATCACTGTTGCTATGGTTACATATGAAAATCGCGCCTTTCGATGACTTTCGTGTTGTAAAATATTTTTCAACACTCCAAGAGAAATTTCGTATCCTCGCGCAGCCATGTAATATCCCCTATATATCCTACTTTAAATGATATCTTTGTTGAAATTCAAGTCCTGCATGGCCTATTCTTAAAATAAACGCCTGACATTTTATATACTGGCAAAGCAATTCACCCAGAAAATCCTAAAGACAAATATTGTTTCATAATCATTTACCCGTTGTGTTGAATACAGGCAGGCCTCCGTTGACTGGATCATACAGACCACAAACAATCTTAACACCAGCGTCCAATCCTGCCCCGACCACCCAAACAGTGGCATTACAATTTGCAATTGTTCTTGGAATACTTTTCACGATAGTTGTGCACGACGTTCCGTTGCCCCCACAAACTCCGCATGCGTCGTTTACTTTACCGCTGTTCAGTACGCCGTCGCAGCCAATGCATGTTGAATTGGTCCCGTTGCAGACACCTGAAAGTTTTTGTGTCACAAGATCCACAATTAGGAGACTACATCTTCCATTTTGGTCTTTTACCACTACAGGAGTGAAAGAGCTATTTTTGAAACGACGTTTCGCAGCCAAGAAAAAACATGGCCAGAACATTTCTTCAACAAAATATAACGACAAAAAACGTTTCTCGATCCTTAATTCCCTTAGTAGCCCATAGTGCGTGGTATATTGGTTTATTTTCGACTCATACAAAAGAATTGAACCAAAGAGGTTGTGACCGTAGCCGGGTGACAGAGGGCATGTAAACTTCGAAATTAATTTCGGACCAAATTTGTAAAATGTTTTGCAGGAAAACATGCATCCGATACTTTTCCGACTTTGGACAAATCGTTTTTATTAAGATTACCCCTAAAAAAGGTAGCACCACCGAGATCTTGCAGTTGCAGGTCAAAAATAGTTTTCATTTTGTATGGTTATTTTGCATTTGGTCGAGATATTTCTTAATCCAAGTTGACTTGAAAGCTTTGCAAAAAATCTTTACCTCAACCATCTTAAGGCCCTGTTATAAGGAGAGAGGTAACCCTAGTGCTAGGGTTACCCTAGCACTCACACATTTCTTCTTTTTTTCATCGACATGTTTACAAGGCAGCTAGGGTTACCCTGGCGCTAGGGTAACCCATTCTGAATGCTAGGGTAACCCTGGCTGCCTTGTAAAAGCTCTGCTAGGGACAACTCGCCTACTCGGGACAACTTTTTAGCGGTTTCCATTGTGTTTGCGATGCTGGCGGTTACCAAGCACACAAAGTTGTCCCGGGTGGTAGGGTAACCCTACCTGTGCAATTTTGCTTGTAAACCCGGGCTATCTTTGACCTTCTTCCTTATTAAACGTTTTATTACAGTTATTTTTTCAAGTAAACTAATTCGATGCTCCTAAGGCGACGCTCTTAAGTATGATCGTGTTGTGGCAAATAAAGACTATCTTTAGAAAATGCGTTCGGAGATAAGAAAAGAAACGGAAAAGATTCAGACAGTGCGAAATAGAATTTATCGTCAGGCAGTCTCAGTCCTACTTCCCTTAAAACATACCGTTGCAGTCTGTCGGCAAGGCACACACTGGCTCCGTGGGTGTGAACGGTTCCGTTGGTGCGACTACGGAAGGTCGTGGCACCGCTGTAGGTAATGAAGGAGTGATGACGGAAGCATCTGAAATAAAATCATTGTTAAAATCCATTAGTTTCACTGGGCGCTAAGAGTAGCCATAGCGCCTAGTTACGGTCACCGGTGCATCTAGGTAAACCCATATACCTCAAATTTGTCGCGTGGCAAAGAAGAGCACATAGCGTTACCATTTTCTAGACTTAATCTGGAGTCATTTGTATTGTACATAATTTTTCAAATTATATTCGATTATGTAAATAGTACTTTTGGATCTCCGAGAAAAAAGCGCTCTATAAATTTCTAATTATTAATTATTATCATTTATTATGATCGGCCAAAGTACCCTCTGTCAAGTTCCACGATAAGCAATATTCAAACAATATTCACATTCAAAAACACATTCAAAACCCTAAACTATTTACGACACACAGTGGATTCAAATTCTGAATCGTTAGCTTGAGGTCAGAGTGAGACCGGTGAATGCGCCTACAGATCCAACGTCCTAAACCAAATTCACTTTCAAGTCCAAAATTGTAAGTAATGAGATGAGCACTAGATCTTGATAAACGTCACTAAGTGTCTTGTTAGTGTCAAATTTAAATTTAGGTTTCTTCCCTGTGAATGTTCACTTGAAGCTTCGATTTATGGTGACCCTTTGCGGTATTTACTGCCTGCATTTCTGGATGAAAATGCTGTCAACATCGAAGAAAAGAGTAAGAAGACAGTTCGTGACTCTTATCAACAATGACATACATCTCATTTGCTTGCAAAGCTGGGGATATCTGCACTTATCTGACGAATGGATCACACTAACTGCTATTGTTGTCCCTCGCAGAAAAAGGCGCCATTTGAAAATTAACCACTCCTCAGAACGTTTTACTCACGTGAGTTGCAGATCACCTTCTCCCAGCAATGCGGCATTGAGCAATTAGTCGGCGCTGTCACTGACATCGAAATGGTGGAAAAATTGTCTGACATACTAACACTGGGTAAAGAGATGGAGCTGGTGGTATGTGAAAGTGACGTTGCACTTACTGACGTGGTACTAACGCTGTCAACCTGACTAATCTCCACTGCAAAACAATTGTACAGAAGCACGCTTTACATTAAAGTAAACTAATCTACATTTACACGCAGTGATATTAAAGCTTGAAACTTATGGGATTCTTTATAGAGCGCATGCGCATGACGTCACGCACGGTACCCATCTGGCGTCAGTTGTTCACTATCCAGCGAATAAACACTAGCAAAACCGATTGAGCTATGCCGCGGATGTGTGCTTTATCCAGTGCATAACGCTATCCATTCTTCGAACAGCTGGGGCCTGGTTGTCCCAACACTGGTCTAAGAAAAGAGACTGGATCGCAAAAACCTATTGTTAACTGAAGCCCGCGGCGCCATCCTGTTGGAAACAATTTCGAGCTAAAGCTTCATAAGTCTCGACCTGCGATGGAATGTGGCCCATCAGTTTTCGGTTTTATCTGTTTTTAGGACGGCTACTGCTAAATTTTTTCGGAAAAAAACTTGGCGGCATTGTGTTCTTTGCACGATCCATGAATTTGCATAAAGCACGAGCAATCCCGTGAAATTTCAGCGGTGTTCTGGCGGGAAAGTGCGGCCCACCGACCGACCGCCAAAATGGCGGGAAATATGAAACGTTTAACTCCTCGTGTGGTTAGTTGGTTACAGACCGATCAGGTTGGTTATAATTTGGTGGGAACCGTATTCTAAATTTAGATAACACAGTAAATCGATTGGCCAAATGAGAGCGATCTTGAACTCTTACACTGAGGTCTCAAGGTTGTGCCAACATGGCCAATGCAATAGACCTTATTCACGATGGCCGCCATGTTGGATTTGCTATTATCATGCAAATTAGCTACACACTTCTGAGGGGGCAAACAACCCAAGTTCGAGAGGTTAGAACGAACATCTTAGCCACACAGATGATTTGTTTCACGTTCATTGAATGTTTATCACCAAAGTAGTAAAATAGAATGATTACACAAGTTACTTCGATGTTTTTTTCAGTGAAAAATGAGCAGATAACGAAATAAAAGTCAAAATTTCAAAGGTAATCAAAAGATATAAAATTATTATAAAAGGCACTTAATTCTAAATTCTAAAGTGTACTTTTAGCAATGTTATTTCAATATTTCGACGAGCCGATTTTCCGCAATTTGCCTTTTTTCCAATGTTTGCCCCCCAGCATAACACATGACTAATTTGCATGACAACTTAAAAACCAACATGGCGGCTATCGTGAATAAGGCCTATTTGTTGTGCTTGGCTGCAAACAATAGATGCTCCATCCAGTCATGTCAATTTTAGAAATCAGTGACCTAATCCTCCAGAAATTTCTCACTATTAGTATGCAAATGTGTTCTTTCGTTTCTGTTAAAAAAAAAACCTGGCCTGTAAGGTGGCCGCCCCATAGATCTGTATATCTTTGCATGAAGTTTGATGAATCTCATCTTTGCCAAGAACTTCACGTGTCGTACTAACCCTACCATAGTAGTAGCAATAGTAGTAGCAATAGTAGTAGTAGTACTAGTAGTAGTAGTAGTAGTAGTAGTAGTAGTAGTAGTAGTAGTAGTAGTAGCAGTAGCAGTAGCAGTAGTAGCAGTAGTAGTAGTAGTAGTAGTAGCAGCAGTAGTAGTAGTAGTAGTAGTAGTAGTAGTAGTAGTAGTAGTAGTGGTGGTGGTGGTGGTGGTGGTAGTAGTAGTAGTAGTAGTAGTAGTAGTAGTAGTGTTAGTGGTAGTGGTAGTGGTAGCGGTAGTGGTAGTGGTAGTTTAGTGGTAGTAGTAGTAGTGATAGTGGTAGTAATAATAGTAGTAATAGTAGTAGTAGTAGTAGTAGTAGTAGTAGTAGTAGTAGTAGTAGTAGTAGTAGTAGTAGTAGTAGTAGTAGTGGTGGTGGTAGTATGCAGTAGTAGTAGTAATAACATTAGTACTCACTGGTCGTTGTTGCGGATTGGTTACACACGCACATGCGGTAGCAGCTGAACGGCAAAGTCACCGATGCACGGCTCTCATTAATCATCATCGTCGTTTTAACAGTAACTGAAGGAGTAAAAAACATACAGTTTTACATGAGGAGCTTAAGCCGACTCAGGAATTCTCGGCTAGACGTCTCCTGATGGTGTAGATATCCATCAACAAAGGCTAAAAACATAACACAAAAGGTGTTTCGTATTCACAAAAGTGTTAAAGTATTCAGGATCGATCAGATTGTACTGTGAACTTACGTTAAGCAGAAAAAAGTAGTTAATTTTTTATTGAATGACCATGTTCATAGACGAGATGAATTTTGTGGGGAACACAAATCTATTTCAGTTCGTTTGCGCGCATCGACAGTGGCGGTTAGTGCTGGGACACGGAACCATTTTTTGTTCTATAGGATTTGTGGATTAACTCTCTCACCCGGGGAAACATGGTACAGGTCGCCGTCGTCTCTCGCCGACCAGCACTACTTCGACGCTCCTCGCCGCTGGTGAGCGAGAAGACCTCTGGCATCCAAGGTAAAATGTTAGCCAATTTGTCGAAGGAAAGTTTTTTCAGCTCTTTCGAAGAGAGATTTGTCGCCTTCAAGTCGGTAATTTTTTGCG
Organism: Montipora capricornis; assembly: GCF_036669925.1. Lineage (NCBI taxonomy): Eukaryota > Metazoa > Cnidaria > Anthozoa > Scleractinia > Acroporidae > Montipora > Montipora capricornis. The sequence continues at coordinate 11,207,180 of NC_090892.1, forward strand.
GGAAAATGGTGATCACGTTCCGAAATTCGGCGGGTCTAATCTGCAGATCGCAGGTCACAGGTTGCAGTCATTGTTTCACCAATACAGAAAGCATCCTAAACATTCTTAAAAGTTAACCTTAGGCCTAAAATCTTTTGTTTAGGCCTAATTAGGATTAAGGTTAGCTTTTAAGAATGCTTAGGATACTTTCTGTATTGGTGAAACAATGACCTGCAACCTGTGACCTGCGACCTGTGACCTGCGACCTGCGACCTGCACATTAGACTCTCCGTCCGAAATTCTGGTAAAAACGTGGACGAAGCTTACGGAATAACTTTGGTTGGCCTCTGTGGGGGGATTAATTGAGCAGTCGTCGTCTGAATGTCATGGATTTCTGTATTCAGATGTTTTCAAACGAGTTATGGAGGCAGTAAACAATGTTGACGTCGGGGAATTTGGTGCTGGAAGCCTTCCCGGTATACAGGCTCACGCTCAAACGTCGAGGTAAAATAATTGCTGTTAGGTTCAATTTTATAATATCAGGATATCATGATAGCAGGAAATTGATAAGTGTGTGATTAATATTGAATGTGCCTCCCTGTGACATGCTGGGAAATCAATCAGCTCGGAATGAAATTTTACACAGCTACAATTGGGCATTCTAAATTTCCCAGTTCCTCAGTTATCGAGTTCCATAAGTATAAAACTTAAAAATGGTTTGCTTTAAAATCAGAAAAGAACCAATTCACCGTTGCTGTTGAGAAATTAAAGTGTATGCTAGGCAAAACAAGTTGCATCTCGGTAGCCTGAAAGTTAACTGACAAAATAATTTGCCTGTGTTTAAATTAACAAATACACCCATACATCACTAACGTTTCATATTTAACCGGAGAATTAGGGAAGCAGATGTTCGAAGGTGTAATAGCTGTTGAGTTTTATTCCTCAGTTATCGAGTTCCATAAGTATAATACTTAAAAATGGATTGCTTTAAAATCAGAAAAGTACCAATTCACCGTTGCTGTTGAGAAAAGTGTATGCCAGGCAAAACAAGTTGCATCTCGGTAGCCTGACAGTTAAGAAATAATTTGCCGATGTTTAAATTAACAAATACACCAATACATCACTAACGCGTTTCATGTTGAACCGGAGAATTAGGGAAGCAGATGTTCGAAGGTGTAATAGCTGTTGAGTTTTATTCCTCAGTTATCGAGTTCCATAAGTATAATACTTAAAAATGGATTGCTTTAAAATCAGAAAAGAACCAATTCACCGTTGCTGTTGAGAAAAGTGTATGCCAGGCAAAACAAGTTGCATCTCGGTAGCCTGACAGTTAAGAAATAATTTGCCGATGTTTAAATTAACAAATACACCAATACATCACTAACGCGTTTCATGTTTAACCGGAGAATTAGGGAAGCAGATGTTCGAAGGTGTAATAGCTGTTGAGTTTTATTCCTCAGTTATCGAGTTCCATAAGTATAATTCTTAAAAATGGATTGCTAATCAGAAAAGAACCAATTCACCGTTGCTGTTGAGAAAAGTGTATGCCAGGCAAAACAAGTTGCATCTCGGTAGCCTGACAGTTAAGAAATAATTTGCCTGTGTTTAAATTAACAAATACACCAATACATCACTAACGCGTTTCATGTTTAACCGGAGAATTAGGGAAGCAGATGTTCGAAGGTGTAATAGCTGTTGAGTTTTATTCCTCAGTTATCGAGTTCCATAAGTATAATACTTAAAAATGGATTGCTTTAAAATCAGAAAAGAACCAATTCACCGTTGCTGTTGAGAAAAGTGTATGCCAGGCAAAACAAGTTGCATCTCGGTAGCCTGACAGTTAAGAAATAATTTGCCGATGTTTAAATTAACAAATACACCAATACATCACTAACGCGTTTCATGTTGAACCGGAGAATTAGGGAAGCAGATGTTCGAAGGTGTAATAGCTGTTGAGTTTTATTCCTCAGTTATCGAGTTCCATAAGTATAATACTTAAAAATGGATTGCTTTAAAATCAGAAAAGAACCAATTCACTGTTGCTGTTGAGAAAAGTGTATGCCAGGCAAAACAAGTTGCATCTCGGTAGCCTGACAGTTAAGAAATAATTTGCCTGTGTTTAAATTAACAAATACACCAATACATCACTAACGCGTTTCATGTTTAACCGGAGAATTAGGGAAGCAGATGTTCGAAGGTGTAATAGCTGTTGAGTTTTATTCCTCAGTTATCGAGTTCCATAAGTATAATACTTAAAAATGGTTTGCTTTAAAATCAGAAAAGAACCAATCACCGTTGTTGTTGAGAAAAGTGTATGCCAGGCAAAACAAGTCGCATCTCGGCAGCCTGAAAGTTAACTGACAAAATAATTTGCCTGTGTTTAAATTAATAAATCTACCAATACGTCACTAACGTTTCATGTTTAACCGGAGAATTAGAGAATCAGATGTTCGAAGGAGTAATAGCTGTTGAGTTTTATTCCTCAGTTATCGAGTTCCATAAGCGGTATAAAACTTAAAATAAAAATTCCTCAGTTATCGAGTTTCATAAGTATAATACTTAAAAATGGTTTGCTTTAAAATCAGAAAAGAACCATTAAAACTGGGTTTGTCGCCAGGTGGATCCATTGGCAAATAAAAAATATATAAATATATGTTACTCTGGTGTTTGAAATATAAATTATGTACAATAAAAACGTTTTCCGACGTTTCGGTTGTATTCAACAACCTTCATTAGGGAAAGTGAAAGATAAAATTTACACGAAAGCCAAGATGTAAACTAAAACGCTAATTAAAATTCTAAAGTTAGTGTCATTTTTTCTTTTCTGCTATAGTCAAATTCAAATACTCCTTGGGGAGTAGTGCTCCATCGTCTCGGTTGAGGGGGTCTTTAGCACAGTTTATTTCCCAAGCCTCAAGAATTTTCCTTTGTCGCCAGTTATTGTTAGTTCTAAGAATAGTGGCCTCATTCCACGCGATGTCATGATTCGTATTTATAACGTGGTCCGCAAGTGCTGATTTTTCTTTTTGTAGCCGTGCGACGGCCTTTTGATGCTCGCCTTTTCTAGTTGTAAATTTTCTTTGCGTTTCTCCGACGTAATTCTTGCTACATACTGCGCAGGGAATGTCATACACGAGATCTCAAATTTCTTCTTTGCCCATTTCGTCTTTCGGCTTTGGAAATATCTGGCCAATTGTATTGTAGGGTTTAAAATTTAGTTTGTTTCCATGATTGCCCAAAACTCCCTTTATGGGTTCGGAGGTCCCGCTAACGTATGGTATTGTGCAATGTTTCTCTTCCGACTCTGCACCAGTTAATGGGTGGTTTAACGGTGGTTTAGGTTTGCTGGCATTCAAGATAAAGCGTTTGGGGTATCCATTTGATTGTAATGTGGACATTATTCTTTGTTTTTCCTTATTTCGGTCGGATTTTGTTGAGGGAATTCTCTCGGCACGATCCATTAACTGGCGCAGAGTCGGAAGAGAAATATTGCACAATACCATACGTTAGCGGGACCTCCGAACCCATAAAAAGAGTTTTGGCACTCATTTTATCAAAGTGACTTTTAAACCCTACAATTTCTAAAGCCGAAAGACGAAATGGGCAAAGAAGAAATTCGAGATCTCGTGTATGATATTCCCTGCGCAGTATGTAGCAAGAATTACGTCGGAGAAACGCAAAGAAAATTTACAACTAGAAAAGGCGAGCATCAAAAGGCCGTCGCACGGCTACAAAAAGAAAAATCAGCACTTGCGGACCACGTTATAAATACGAATCATGACATCGCGTGGAATGAGGCCACTATTCTTAGAACTAACAATAACTGGCGACAAAGGAAAATTCTTGAGGCTTGGGAAATAAACTGTGCTAAAGACCCCCTCGACCGAGACGATGGAGCACTACTCCCCAAGGAGTATTTGCATTTGACTATGGCAGAAAAGAAAAAGTGACACTACCTTTAGAATTTTAATTAGCGTTTTAGTTTATATCTTGGCTTTCGTGTAAATTTTATCTTTCACTTTCCCTGATGAAGGTTGTTGAATACAACCGAAACGTCGGAAAACGTTTTTATTGTACATAATTTATATTTCAAACACCAGAGTAACATATATTTATATAGAAAAGAACCAATTCACCGTTGCTGTTGAGAAAAGTGTATGCCAGGCAAAACAAGTTGCATCTCGGTAGCCTGACAGTTAAGATGTATATTTTGCCTGTGTTTAAAGCAATTTGAAAAAGAGAGAATAAAGAAATAATTTGCCATTTTTTAATTGCATGATGCTGGCTGTTGTAAACAGTGTTTTAGAAAATATTTTAAATTGATTTATTGTGCCTCTGGACTATTTTGACACGTCACGCAAAATTAATTTAAAGTAATTTGAGATATTTGTCGTCATTAAAACTTTATGACGAAGTCGGCCCAACAAATGTGACGAGATTAACACCTCTCTCTCCCTTTGTCTCTCGCTCTGCCTTTTTAGTGTGAGTGTTATTACAACTCCCCCTGAGATTTTGGTAATTTTTTTTTACCTAAACAACGTGGACCTACATTCCTGACCAAAGTTAAGCTGCTAATGCATTACTCCACGTATTCTTATTCCGGAATAGGGTCAATCGAACGCGCCCTAAATTTCACTGAGTAAAGTAACACACAAATGAAGGTAATAAAGAAAACGTCTTTTGTTATTTCTTACTATTCAGTCTCAACTTTTCTTGTTAACGAAAAAAATGGTTACTTCCGAAGAAGAAATTTGTAACTAAAAAAAACCTCAACATTTTTTTTAAGCAATGCATTTTATACGAATGTTTGTAATCATTAAGAGCGTTTTGTACGGGTCCGCAAATGATCCCAGGACCGCAAATGATACCAGCACCGCATGTGATCCCCACATTGGACCGCAAACGATCCCGGAACGCAAATGATCCCCATTTTGGACCGCAAATGATCCCGAAAAAAAGGTAAGGAATGGCATGGAGGGTGGAATGGTCTGGATAGAGAATTAATGCGAAGAACGCTTAGTTTTATTAAAATCACTCTAAATCATGGCTCACAACAGGTTTCTGCCTCATTAAAAGTTTCCAGAAAGACTGAATTTTGTTTCTTAGCACGCTGTTATGAATTTTCCACATTTAATTATCGGATACAATCATCAAAAACTAACTTGGAAGGAATTCTTAACTGATTGTGTCCAGGGGCTCGTTTCTCGAACCCTGTGTGTGTCTGCCAGAGAGTTGTTCGAATACACATGTATCCCGACTGTTTGTTTTCGTTTCGTGGTTTTGCAGTTACATCAGAACACATTTGCATTTTTAACACATGCATGCTCAGCACGAAATGTTCCTGAATCGAGCAGGGTCACCCAACGATAATCTTCGGTAAAATATGTGTTCGGGAGAATCAAACTGTTCTAAGAATTTCGGTTCTACGTTGGCAGACAGCTACAGATTTCTTTACTAAAACATCACCTAAAAGAGTCGCAACCAGGGAAAGTAGTCCCTTTCGTTTTCGGAAGGGATATTTTCGTAATTTTTGGCACTTAAAAACGTCTCCTAGCAGTTTCGGGTGAGCAAATGGTTCGGTTGGGAGTTCTAAGATGGTAACGTCCAGCTAGCAATTTCTGAAATGAAGATATCATTCCCTAAAATTTTCGGACACTTCAATTTTCAGCTAAGATTTCCGACCAGATCAAATTCTTCTAAGTGAAAAAAAAACCATTTCTTAAAACAGTCTTTATACGTTGCCAAGGAACCTAGAAATGTGTCTCAAAGGCTTTTGGCTCAATATGCTCTTTGGGTGCCCTTGATCGAGGCCCTGGGGCTCGTTTCTCGAAAGTCCCGGAACGTTTTGGCCCCCTTCTCAGGTGTCACAATTTCCTCTTTGTCAAAAAATGGGTCGAATATGGGGAACATTTGCGGTTCTGGTGTCATTTGCGGTACAGTTTGGGGATCGTTTGCGGACCCGTACAGTTTTAATTTGTTTGAAATTCGACTTCGACAGGCAAGTGGGAGAAAATCGAATACAGACTATTCATAAATAATATATGTCAAACCGTTCTGTAAGTTTGCATAATTTAACGAGAAATCTATCACATTTTTCACAACTGAAAAGCGTCATGAGACACTTGGCTCAACTGTGACAGTTTTTCAATCAACGTTAAATTTACTTAAATTTTGTTTCGTATAGAGACACAGCATAACGTCTCTTATATGTTAAAATGCCCAAACCGGGAACACACTAATCGCTGCTTAGCTTTGAACGCCATCGAAAAAGTATTGAAACGGTGCAGCAAAAAGTTTCTGGAGTAGCACTCCTGGAAAAAAACACGAGCATATTCCGATGCGCATTTAAAGAAAGTGACGATATAATTTTCCACTCCGGCGCTTGTTCTTTAAGGCTAACGTAAATTTTAATATCATCACAAATTTCGGCATTTTGCCTCAGGAGTTTGAAATTACCTAATGAGAATTTTGTTCATTTTGCATTAGAATGGTTGCTTCCAGGCGATGTTTTGATAGTCTTTCCAGTTGCTAAGGCCTTATTTATATAAAATCAAAAACCAAAGTTCGAGATTTGAATCTTGATATTTCTAAAGTTTGTTTGAGAATCCGCCCCCAAATTAAATTCGATGTCACCCTAAGAGACAAAGCTATTTTCAACTATAAACTTCCTTTTTTATAACAGACAAAATTTTTGCGTTACGCAATGAAACTATCGACAAGTTAATAATAAAGTTGCAATGAATCCTTAAAACTCCAGGCTGAAAAATGTCACAAAAGATTTGAAAACCTGCGGTGAGAGATTGATTACTGAACATATTTAAACAATAACAAATTTTCGTTGCATCATATTTGAACAAAAGTTTCATACTTTTAACAAAGCAAACATGCAGAGGTCTATGCCGTAGCACGTCAAAAGCAGGTGACGAATAAAATATTAACTAGCTGGTAACATTCTGTATTTCTAGCCAGTTTATGTACCCTCCTTTATAGATGTTTCGCTATATTAACCCTGCATTTTCGTCTTATTAAAGAGGAAAGTAACAGAATTTCACTCAGATTGAATTAAAGGGAGGGAGAGGACCGAGAGGAGGCATCATTCTAGGTCTTTTGTTCCGTTCCGAAAAAAAAAAAACCCAACAACAATTTGCCAAACCTATAAATGCATGTCGTTTGAGAGTGCGAGCCTAAGAGCCATTTTTCAGGGCTAAAACTTATGGAAAAATTAGTTATATTTTTTCTTATTGTTCAAACAGTATATCTCCTTCCAACTAGAGGCCAATAACGTTGAAAACTCGTATTTTGATTCCCGAACATGTCTTTTAATATCGGACTTCCACACAAAATTAAACTCTTTTATATTGAAATATGATCACAAGTTACGAAAGTAATGTAAATGTTGTTCAAGTCAGTTTTTAAAGAAAATATATATGCCTCTGGCATTGATTGATTACGCTTGGACGTGTAGGGTATAAAAAAACTAGCAAAATGAAACGAAAAGCTAAGAAATTGAATACCTACCTTGGCTTCTGCAAATTGACTTTAACAGAAGAATCATAAACACCCATTTTGGAATGCTTACTCGAATCCTTGGGTGTTGGAAACCTAAAACAAAGTGAAATATAAATTTTTCTTAGTGTTTAGTAAACGAGAGCTAGTGGCCTAAGAATATTTCAAAACTCATGCCTTGTGTATTTCTATTGATCATGATTTTCCACAATGCGACTTCAAAAATCGTTGCTGCCAGTGTAAAAATTAGATGACGGACGGTCTTACGGCACTTTGCAAATTTTAAACCTGAATTTGCCTTTTTTTTTCCCTTCAGTAGAAGCCCGTGTGATAATAATTGAAATTTATAATGGCTGGCTACGGAACACAAGTTCACTGTCATTTCCTTGGCAACAACGATGCTGATGAATACAATGGATAACGACGGAACACAAGTTCATTGTCATTTTCTTAGCAACATTGATGTTGATTAATTGTTGTAGATACTTTGACTTTTTTATCAGCTTGAAAGCATAGTTAATAGAGGGGTGTAAATGGTCTTAGTATAAATACACAGGTGATTATACAAAATCGCGCGCTGTCATTGGCTCGCTATCTCGGATTATCAGCCGATAATCACCTCGACGGACAAAATGGCTGCCAGTAGTCGTTTTGCCACTGTAAGTGAAGATGATTTTCGCGTTGAAATGTTTTTTTTTTCTCTTTTTTGAAATAATCACCTGTGTATTTATACTAAAACAATTATTCGCTTCAGGCTCAGTGATTATCGGTGAATATTCACGGATAATCACTTCGCCTTCGGCGAATAATTGTTAATTAATGACCTCCTAGACTTTCGAAAAGTCCTTCGTCTAGATACACGCGGAACGAGCCTCTCGCGACTTCGTCGCTCGCTCATCTAAATCACGATTCGCTCGCCAAAACATTTTCTCCTGGGATTATCGTGAGGTCGACTTGTGGCAAGTCTAATGACCCACCAACTTGAAAAAATTTGCCTTTAACGCTGCACGTACCACAGGCAACCCAGTGTACCCTCACGGAGGGTCTAGTATGAGAATAAGTACTCGTATTGATGTTTACGAGTCCTCAGAAGACGATTACAGGCTTTTTATAGCATAACTCGATGACATATGCTTTTTTTAGCTTCCTGGTGTCAAAGCTTTATAAATTTGAGTAAAACATTTCTTCGAATATCTTCCGCACGAAATATCGCACAGACCTGAACCTTTGCTAGACTGTTTGAATATTCATCTTCTCTTATCTCTTTTGATTCTTGACTTTATTTGTTGAATGGTTTTGATGATGATGGTGTGACAGTGAAAATTGCATTGCAAAGCGGTTTGTGACTTAAAATCGAAAATAAGCCCATGCCTCTCACATCACGGTCGCTTGGGTCCAAATTACCGGCTAGTTTTGATAACTTTGCGCGTCTTGTCCGGCATACAAGAAGGGAACTTTCGAGGCAAGAATGGTAAAACACGTTTGCTTTGGTCGGGAGAATTAATATTGTGGACGACATGAACTGTCTATTAGACTACTCTGTCCCAGGACTTGTGGTAGCAGGTAAAAAGAAAAAAATTAAAAGTGAGAGTAGAAGCTGACCTGGAGACCAATATGTATATTATATAGGAAATATATATATATAATTTATAATTGCCCTACCGCATGGTATAGAGCACTCTTAGT
>NC_090892.1:11221350-11233850 GCF_036669925.1 Montipora capricornis
TCCGGTTGCCGTCCGCATCTCAAAAACGCGCGTGCTTAAGCTCCCTAATAATTATTAAATGTGTCAACACTTTGTGAGCTACCAAGAACATACTCAACCTGCTTCTGTAACCAGTGACAACAGCGCTGCTGCTACTGAAGGTTTCAGATTTTGAAGGCAACGTTTCTATCTGTTATCTCTATGGCTTTTCAGACAATGCCAGTTTTTCTTCAGTCAGCGCAAGTGCCAGCTTCCGTTCTTCCAGAAGTACAGTTTTGCTGTCGTCATCATCACTACTGTCAACTTGCTCTTACGTGTGCAGATGCAGCGATTCTTATGGTAAGTGATTGCTTTCAAACATTCGAATGCCGAAAGTGCTTTCTCAGTTTCTTTGGTTTGAGTGAAAACGCTCAGTGATTTTCTTACAAATCTAGAGCCATATTTTTAGCCCATCAGTAGTGAAAGCAATAGACCACTTTCATAAATGGTGACCGATTTAATATTCTATTGTATTTATGTCAATTGGACCGACTGGCCTCATTTTGGTTAACATATTCTTTTGAATTTCGCACATCGCAGCGAGTCTAGCTAGGCTTATTAGCATTAAAACAAAAGAATATTATATTGGGCCGCCATTATGAAAATGGTCTATAGCCTCGCTCCCACCCGTTTTCCCGCGTAACGCCGGCTTCATGTGTTTCCTCGCGTAATGATTGGCTCATCTTTTGCCATTCAATAAGAAGTGACAACTTGAGAGTTTTCAAAAAACAAATTCAAACGTCATTACGAAGCTCAAAGCTCAATTTAATTTCAACATAATAGGGCTTAAGAGTTCCTATCATAATTACTACTTAATAGGAAAAACAACTTCAAAACGGATAAAACCCATGTGAAGATTAGTGATCATCGTAGTCTTAAACCTTTCCAACGAAGATCGAATTTTTATAAGCCGTTTTTGAGCTTTTCCCATGCATCAAAGATCCTTGTAAGTAATAATAAATTACAAATAAATTACAAATATATATTGCGCAGTTTCCATGGCGAGATGATCAACTGCGCATTACAACAATACACGGAATAAAATAACAAAAATAAATACTGATTACATCATGTGTTGTATAAAATATTAAAAGCCAAGCTAACTAAGAGTAAAAAGCCTTACTAAAAAGATGCGTCTTTAAAAGTTTTTTAAGGTAAATCGTTCCAAAGTTTTGGCGCCGAAGCAACGAAAGCACGGTCGCTCAGGGTTGTTACAGTTTTAAAATTCGGATGAGATAGCAGTATTCCGTCGTTAGATCGCAGTCCATATCTTGAATTTAAAGGCTTAATTTTGACAAGATCGTTGATATAGGACGGTGCTAATTTGCGAATGGCTTTGAAAGTTAAAAGTAAAACCTTAAAATTAATACGAAATAAAACAGGAAGCCAATGCAGCTGATGGAGCACTGGAGTAATATGGCAAAACTTGCCCTGCATAACAACAAGTCTCGCGGCTGCATTTAGGTGTTTCCTAATGCGTCTAATATTGTGTAGGTGATAGAAAGCGGCACTGCATATTTTGGTAATGTGTACGGCCATAGTAAGTTGATCATCGAACCACGCGCCCAAATTCCGCACTACAGACACTTTGCCTACATCGCAATCTCCGACCCTGATAGTATTAATAGCAGTTTTTTTCTGTAGATGTCGTGATGCTATTATAATAAATTCGGTTTTGTCGTCATTGAGCATGAGTTTATTCGCGGTCATCCACTGCTTAACATCCGAGATACAGGTTTCCATTGATCTAATTGCTTCGTCTTGACTAACAGCACAGCTTGGGTTGAACGATAAATAAAGCTGGGAGTCATCTGCGTAACAATGAACTTTTGGAAGGTGATGACGACCGACAATGCCGAAGATTTTGCTTGAATATATGTTAAACAAAACGGAAAAACGAATACATCATGATAAAAAAGACTCTTTCCTTTCGTGAGTCAACAGCGTTCAAAACAGGAAGAAAAAGAAAACAGATTAAAAATTGGGGAAATCGAAATGATAAACGGCCTTAAGTAAAAAACGCCGTGCAATGCTCCATGGGAAGATGTTCCAATTCTATTTGTCATAAACGTTACTCAAGAAGAAATGAGCCTGGGAGGGGAGCCTGAAAATGGGCCTAAGTAATAACGGTGCAGTGCTCTACCAATTGAGCTATCAAGTCAACCTGGGAGGCGGGCGTGGTTCAGTGGTTAGGTCGTTGGGTTTGCATGCGGTTGCCCCGAGTTCAAATCCCGTTCAAATCCCCGGGTTTAAATCTCTGATTTGGATTTGTTTCCGGTTTTGCCGGATTCAATCTTACCACGCTTTGTTGGGGTTCTTAATCATGTTTCTGTTAAGTTTCAATTGTTACTTTCAGATTATCAAAAGTGGGATGACTGTGAACTAGCTTGATAGCTAAGAGCATGCACTTCCACTATAAACATAGCATTATCTCAGCTTGAAATTGTTTGTATACGATAACGCAGGCATTTTGATTGGTTCTCACCAAGGCAGATGAACAGCTGACGTCATCATAAAAATAATTCTTTATCATGTAAAACAAATAGATTCCATGTTGCCGTGCGTCTGTTCAGTAATAGGTCACAGAAAACGTCAAAATTTGTTAAGGAAAAAAAAGTGGCACACGAGGCTATAGCCGTGTGTGTCACTGATGTTCTTACTACATTTTGACGTCTTCTTTGATCTATTACTGAACACACGTGCGGCAACATGGAATCTATTTGTTATATAAAATAATTAGGATAGTACGCACACTCTCCATGATTGGTCAATAGTTGTGTTTAGATGAGAGTATGAAAACACGGCTGTGACATCACACGAATGTTGATTGGTTATTTGTTGTCAGACGCGCGTTTTTATTGGCTGGTATATGAGCGTGTATCGAGAAAATCTGTTTCAATCAACAAGTAAAAAAAACCCCAGCATTTTCCTTCATTTGTCGAACTATCTTTGAGAAATATTTTATAGAAGTAATAGAGGACTTTTTTCGGTTGCGTCTCGGGTTTGCATAACTGTCAAGAATTCTCCCGACTCCCCCGAGTGTTTAGATGAGGCTATGACACCCGGAAAACGTCCTCTATTGCTTACGTAGAAACTGAAATGAAAGTGATCGAGGGACGGCCACACATGATCTTCTGGCATTTGATGAAAATGAACCATAACCCTACCCTGTCCCCTTCCCTCACTTTAATCGCTGATCGGGCAACTTAGATGATGAATTTGACTCTTACAGTACTTTGAAACTGCGATCTACTACTTTGTTGTAGTTCCCTGCAACTGAAAACCTTCCTAGGAAAAAGGCAGTTAGCTTTCGTGTAATTAGTTTGTTTTCCTGCTTTATCCGTTAAAGAAGTGTTTTTTTGGACCGCTATTTTCTTTTAGCTAGTACCTTTCAGTATTCTCTCGCAAAAGTCGGGCTTGCTTTATTGCAAAAGGGCAAATGAGATCATGTAAAAGATACAGCAAGTGTAGTGTTATGTCTTATGAACTGAAAATTTCAATTTATCTCTTCAACTTCCTCAGACGATCGAATGTCCTCATCGTCATTTGATATGACGACATCATCATCGTCCTCATCGATGTCATTGTCGTGGTCGTCATCATATAAGTATTCTCCAGACAGCACGAGCTCTCTGTCGTTAGCATCATTTGACGTCAGCATGGATTCAACTCTTTCAAGTTCATCCAGTTCTTCGATGTCAGTTGTCTGTTCGAGTTCTTGCTGGTGGGGAGTGCGGTGTGACATGGGTAATAATTTTTGTTCCGGCTTAAAGAGAATTCTGAGTTTATGTCGACACATTGATCCCCATTATTAGTTTGTAATCGGGATAAGGTACAAGCAAGAGAATCTACTATGAAAACGGTTCGTTTGCCGAAATAGCTCGACTTTAGACAAATAATATTAAGGACGGTGCCTACTATTGTTATTTTGCATACGTTCTGCTTATCTCGAGATACTCGGGTCTCTTATGGGTGGTGCTTACTATAAATACAAGGATATTTTTGCGCGGTTAAAGCTATACATGTAATGAGGGAGCAGAACTTAGCAAGTGCTCTTCGAATCCAAAAAGAAAATTGGGGGTAACCATGAATTTTTCAGAGATAAGTAAGCTTCAATTTGGAAACGAACGCCATACATTGTTTTTTGGTTTAAAGCTTTTACAAATATTGTTGATTAATTATCTCTGAAAAATGCGTCACGGTAAGTTCCAATTTTCCTTTTCGATTTCAATAGCATTTGCTGAGATCTGCTTTTGCCGCATATTAAAAAAACCGCTTAAAGCACTTTTGAATTAATTAGAGGCACCTTCCTTAAAATAGACAAAGAATATTAAATATTTTACTTTGAAGAACAGAATATATGCAAGTCATACAAATCATTTCAAAACTTAGATACCTTCTTTTCCTTTTCCGTGGTCATATTGAAGGTAGAATTGGGGCTTTTAAGCGCTTTAACAAAAAAGGGATTTAGGGCTAAGCCTCGATTTTAACTGCAACGCTCGGGAAATTACATTCCCAGTCAAACTTCAGTTAATACAGATAAGAAATCATGTAAAACTCCAGTGCATGGATAGAGAAATGCAATTTTCTGCGCATTGAAAAAACCGTTGAGCGTTATTTTTAATGGAAAGGATATGGCAATATGGTCGTCAAAGAAAGGGAAATATACTATATTCAATTGGGGACACTGTAGACGGAAATCAAGAAATTAACGCAAATCAAAGTGGTCAAAGTTTATGACAAAGTTCAGTTTTTTTTTCATACGCCATGAATTTGTCGACATCTTAGTGAGACATACCATGACAGTTTCCAAACTTTAAATTTAGATTACGTTCCGAACACATCGGCGCCAGGAGATGGGGGGAATCAAGCACCCACAACAATATCCTCTGAAGTCACCACTTCGCCATCGACAGTACCTTATACCACTACGGCTAGAACCGTGTATCCGAAAGCAACAACTCCTGCAAGAGCTACCACGACCTCGTCATCGATATCAACTGCCTCCAGTGGCATTTCATCGTACTTGTCTACTACTTCTGACGTCACCTATGTTGCAGATTCCACAGTGACTTCTTTTTACGTTACTATTACAACTCTCGGCCTCATGACAACCGTAACTCCAACATCATCCCTCGTCCGTACACCAGCGACCAATCATTCAGTGACTCCTTCCGACCTCTCTACAACGAGGATGACGGCATCTCCAGCAATGACAAATGAGGCCACTGTCAGTACCATTACACAGTTGTTAGCGGCAGCATCCGCGGTGTCTGACACAAGCGTCACAGCCTCCGCAACAGGTATTCCAATACCATAATACTAGCCTCTCTGAAAAACCACCATGTTTTAAAGTAGGTTAAAGGGACACTCTGTGTCAAGGCAGAGCAGTTCTTTTCGCTCCGACTTGCTATGCAACGTAACATCAACCCAGATATCACTTTCAAACAACACAAATCAATCTTCGTGAGACAAAAAAAACTGTTTGTCGAGCATATATAATTAAAGTTATCAGAAACAGTCATAAACTGCAAGGAACTTTCAGTCCAGACAGGCCGAACAGTTTTCAAAAACTCTAATTCCAGTTTATTTCAATCTTCTTCAATTTCTCCCATTCCTGCTGCCTTGAAGTTCTTTTGCATTTGCTCTTCGGCCATTACTGTTTTAGTAGTTACTGGCCGTTTTATACGAAAGACGCATAATCCGTCCGGACGAGTTATGAGCATTCGCCTTTCGTCACAGCGAATTGAGGGCAGGGATTGTGGGATGTTAGTAGTTTATGTAGGAGGCGGAGGATCGTTGCCATTGGTGGAAGTATGGTGACAAGATTACACCGAATAAATTAATTGAATGAAAAGGGTTGATCCCCGGCTTTAGGATGAAGCGCGCGCGGTTCATTTTTTTCGGTTTTCCTTTTTAATAGAACAGTGACATTATTTGCGTTTGCTTCGTCAAGACGCCACACTTTTTGTATTGACTTTATCAGGTTCAACCTCTCCGGATGTCGAGGGGCCTTCAACGTCTACATCATCTCCTGACACGGAATCACCAAATAATGAAGGTACGAGCTTCGTATTTTACAATTTAATTGGAGATTGGATTGACAAACGCCGTTTTCTCTTGATCGTGATCTCCAGTTTATCTGCCCTTCCTCTTTGCCAATCTGCGCGCGTGTTCCATAATATCGACAAGATGTTTAGTATTTTTTCATGTGATTTCTTCGGGCTCACGCCTCTGTCTTATCATTCGCCCTCACCACACATTCCTTTTATCAAACTTTCCAACCTCTTGTCCACTGTGTCTCGTACCTTAGTCTTACAAGTAAAGCCATTACGTGCTGCGCTTTAAATTATTTGAGACTTTATTTTTCAATTTCATTGGTGGTATCCATTTTAATCTTTCTTAGATTAAGGTCAATTCCAATGCAAACAATTATTTCTTCTTCATTTTTAGGGGAATCGGAGAAGACTTATACAGGCGCCATTGCTGGGGGAACTATAGCAGGTGTATTGGTGTTGCTGTGTATTGGAGCAGCAGTATTTTTGCACCTTAAGTCAACCAAAAAAGGCTCTGGTGATTTCACTTTGAATAGCATGAGTATCTAGAAAAATAATTGAATGTAACACAGAAACCCATAAGGGTTGAAACGTGTAACACACGTTCACAGCTTCCGAATATTCAGTGCAAACTGATTGGTTGAATGTTTCAGTGCTAAGTACCATATTTGGAAACCCCTCGCTCTTGTTGTTCCAAATATGGTACTTAGCAAATTGAATATTCAGAAGCTTGTTTCCCAGCACACAAGGGGCCGTTACACGTTTCAACTCTTATGGGTTTCTGATGTAACGCATCACTTCTCGAACTACAACAACAAGCTTATTCAACCATGTCGTCTTAACTTGCGGCTAGTGGTCAATGTCTCTGGGTTTTCAAGCAAAACTCAGTCTTTCGCTCCCCTCCCACCCCCCCAGAAAAAAGACAAAAAATGACAGTAATACTAATAATAATAAGGAGACAAGGAATAAGAATTGTTCCAAATGTGTTTCAGCTGTATTTTGGTTTCCAGTGCAATACTTTAGTTGCAAAGACCAGTTAGATCAGTTACCGTTATGTAAAATAATTGTGGCTTAAGGACATGAACGCATTACACCAAGACATTCATGGTTTTGTTTTTAAAATTGCCGCTGCTTTCTCTTTTACGGGTTCAATTTTTTTCTGGGTTGAATTCAGTTCAACACAAACCAAATCAACCCCTTCGGCCAATCACAACAAGGGAGACATCACCAATTGAGCCATTTATAACGCAAAGA
Organism: Montipora capricornis; assembly: GCF_036669925.1. Lineage (NCBI taxonomy): Eukaryota > Metazoa > Cnidaria > Anthozoa > Scleractinia > Acroporidae > Montipora > Montipora capricornis. Next base: position 11,228,679 of record NC_090892.1, read on the forward strand.
AACCAGGTGATCTGTTGACCTAATTCGGAGGACTGGGAAGAAAAAATTTAACGCCGTATCCCACAACCGCGCGCGGCCCTATTTTTCAACTCAACATGACAGAGGCGACGCTAGATCCCGTCGGTTCTACTTGAATGTTCATTCAGTAACAGGAAATGTGGTAGACACGGAATGATCTGTTGAGTTTTGGCAATGGAAGTACCGCAGGGAGTTTGGAAACAACAACCGCGCGCGGTTGTGGGATACGGCGTTAAAATTTTTCTTCCGAGTCCTCCAAATTACGTCACCAGATCACCTGGAATTAATGCAGCCGGTGCAAAAGCGCGGGAAAATGCGTGTAACCAAATATAATTTACTTCTCGCTTACACTGATTGGCTGTGAGAATGTTGCGTTTGGTTTTTCCAAGCAATCACCTACCACCACCACCACTGGTCTTCTTTTCTCCTTGTTTTACTCTTACACGCTACTTGCTATATGGCTGGTAAATATGAATTTTAAATTAAAGGGTTAAAAAACTTTCTCTTCTCGCGCTCATTCATTCATTCATCATTTATACATTTAGGGGACAATGCCCATGGAGAGTCGAAAATAGGACACAGCCTCCCTTACACAGGTCGACTTCACAGCGTTTACCCTCCCATCCATGACATACCACACAGTACAGACCACAACAACCGGAACTCCATTCCCTTCTCTTTGCGAATAGCGTGTGGGTGTCTTTTACCTCTCACAGGGTTATGAACGTTGAATTGTTGTGCCCTGGGCCTATGGAGTATCGTCCTTATCCGAGACTAGAGACTAGAGAGTCTAACCATTTACAGATGTCATTACGTTGAAATGCAGTTATTTCAAGACCCTGAATGTTTGTCGGGTCGGAGTTTTGATCCCGCGACTTCCCGCACAGCAATCCGCACACCTGTGGCGCTTGCTCAAACAACTGAGACAAGTTCCAGTCGTGTGGCTAGCGTAACCAATAAAAGACTTGAATCAGAGCCGTTATCTTTTCGGGACTCATTAGAGAACTTACGTAACGGCTTAGTCTAAAAATACATGTAAAAATATAAATATCACTTCGCAATTGACCTCCAGCTTGTACGTTTTGTTGTCCTACGTGATGTTCTCAAGGGAATTCTCCTTTTGTTTTTCATAAGTTATTCATAAATATACAGGTGCATAAGACGGCATTTGAAAGAAACTGTTAGAGTAACAATCACGCGGTCTGAAATAGGAAAACAAAACGTACAAGCTAAAGAGGTCAATTATTCCAGTTCTTTAAATTGGAAAAACGCGTGCAAGTTCTCCAAAAAGGAATCTGCTATAAACGAAGCTGGCGCCGGTTCGGAAAGACAAAATATTCGCAGCGCTACGTGTGGACGTTCTCCAAAAGCCGCAGATCGAGTAACATTTCACGCTGCTGTCACGCAGAGGACGGCATATGATTAAAAACGTTCGGACAAAAGAGATGGAGCAGCTATTGTTTTTTACATGCGAAACTAATTGTTTCATCTATGGCGCTTCCGTCGCTGTCGTTGTTTCATAAATTAGAGATCTTATTGAGCGCGTGACGTTTTTAAGACGCGGACGCCAACCGAAAGTGAGGTGTTTTCCCTTTTAACTTGTCTTCTCACAACTACATTTATACTGCTAAGAATCGGATTTTTTCTCCATTAGAGATGATTAGTTTAAAAATCTGGGACACACTATTGTTCTCGCATGCGGAATGTTCACTTCCGGATGCTCAGAAACATCGCGTGCCTAAGCTCCCTAACTCCGGTCACGCTATCATTAGCAACAAACTGAAAACCACGGACCCTGTTCGATTGATGGCACTCACAATTGAAACGCAAGGAGTGACAAACCACACTGATTCCCTTCCTGTGTGAAAACATGTATAAAACCTTTTATATTTTTGCTCACAAGCAGGATACGGGACTATATTTAGCTTAGTTACTCATGGGTTTCACGCCGAAGCGATCATCACACTAAAAGCTTAATACCAATGTTCCACTCTACTTAATGGTCTTTCCGCGGAGGCTCTTGCTCTGGTTGGCTCCTTAGAATTTGTTTCATGCCTGCATTTGGTTACTAATTCAGAACATTGATTCAACAATCCCGGGTCTTTTGAAGTAAGAATGCAGAGCTTTTCAGCCAAACAAAGGTTGCATTTAGAAGGGTGGCCATTATATGAGCGTGCGTGTTTTACAATGCCCCATTTGATTCGGAAATCAGTGCTGTTGTTTGTTGATTCGGAAATCAGTGCTGCCCTTATCTCTTATGCTATTGAACCAGTCAATGACCGATTTTGTGCTTTTCCACTGATTATACATCCTGATCCTGATCCTGATCCTGATTATACATCCTGATCGTGTCATTCACTTTATCCAAGATTTGTTTGCTTACAAGTCCGAGGTTGTTTTTTGCCGGATTTATAAGTCTGCACTTTGGATTGTTTTTGAAGTGGTCCTTGTGGTCCTTCAGAGTGATGAACGCTTGCCTGGCACTCGTTTTCTCTATGCGATCACCGATGTTGAGCTTGGCGGCAATATGCGCCAGTTCCTGGTCTATTTCAAGCTGGGTCTGACCTTCCGCTTTCTTGTATGTTTTTGTGACATTTTCACGCAGCAATTTTTCATACTGGCTCTTCTCTAGCTCGTAAAAGTTCCTCGTTTTGTCCGCGGGCACGAATAGATTACTGCGTTTGTTGATGTTCTTAATGTCGTTCCTTAGCTTGTCCTGGAAATCGTCCCTGAAACGTTTAAACTTGATGTTCTCAACAAGTTTAAACATGTCCCCCTCGTTGTTTTTGAAGTGGTCCTTGTGGTCCTTCAGAGTGATGAACGCTTGCCTGGCACTCGTTTTCTCTATGCGATCACCGATGTTGAGCTTGGCGGCAATATGCGCCAGTTCCTGGTCTATTTCAAGCTGGGTCTGACCTTCCGCTTTCTTGTATGTTTTTGTGACATTTTCACGCAGCAATTTTTCATACTGGCTCTTCTCTAGCTCGTAAAAGTTCCTCGTTTTGTCCGCGGGCACGAATAGATTACTGCGTTTGTTGATGTTCTTAATGTCGTTCCTTAGCTTGTCCTGGAAATCGTCCCTGAAACGTTTAAACTTGATGTTCTCAACAAGTTTAAACATGTCCCCCTCGAACGGCTTCAACTCCTCGACTGGAGGTGGGCATTTTCGTGACTTCAAGTTAAATCTATTCGGTTCTCGTTGATGTGATCCCGGGTTAAGGAAAAAGAACGCCTTCCATCGCATCCGTTTTATTACGCTTTCCACTTTCTCGAGTAGACTGGTCTTGTAGGCCGTTTCCGACGGAATAGGGATGTTTTCATGGAGTAGGCGAACTGGAGTGGTTCCATATCGTTGGCTCGCGGGGCCGACAGTGCTCTACTAAAGAATAGGAGCAGGAATATGCAAAAAAAAATCATGCGTCCCGTTTGCCGAGAGTGCTCAGGGCTTAGTATACACAGGGATACACAGGGATGCACAGGGCTTAGTAGTTTACTTAACAGAAATAACACCAAAGTCAGCTATAGCTGCATGCCCAACATGTCTAGCGTGATAAAAAACCACAACCGCAAAATCCTGAATAGCGCCAATAACACCTCTGCTAAATCTTGTAATTGCAAAAAGAAAGAGCATTGTCCTCTAGAAGGCGCATTCCTTACGCGCAGCATTGTTTATCGAGCTACGCACTCAACCATCATCCGGTGATTTAAAAACACACATCGGAATGACTGAGCAGGAATTTAAGGCGCGCTATAACAACCATAATTCGTCCTTTAACTATGCCAAACAAGCAAATAGCTCCGCGCTTTCCAAACACATTTGGGATCTTAAAAACAACAGCACTGATTTTCAAATCAAATGGGGCATTGTAAAACACGCACGCTCATATAATGGCCACCCTTCTAAATGCAACCTTTGTTTGGCTGAAAAGCTCTGCATTCTTACTTCAAAAGACCCGGGATTGTTGAATCAATGTTCTGAATTAGTAACCAAATGCAGGCATGAAAACAAATTCTGCGCAGCCAACCAGAGCAAGAGCCTCCGCGGTAGTACCATTAAGTAGAGTAGAACATTGGTATTAAGCTTTTAGTCTGATGATCGCTTCGGCGTGAAACCCATGAGTAACTAAACAGGGGCACCCAACGTCAATTTTCGGAAAATATCTGTTCGGAAGGCGATTTGAGAACTAGAACTTTCGGAACATTTGTTCTAAAATTTCTTGCTTGCCTGCCTGTCCTAGGATTTTTGAACACCTAAAAAATGCTATAATTGCCCATTTTAAACGGATTTTTACCCTAAAAAGGTCACCTAGAATCTTCGGGAGCCTTTTTTCTGGATGAAATTATCGAAAAGGTAAATTTTGATCCCTATAATTTTCGGATCACTAGACTTTCAGCTAGGAAATCCGAACAGATAAAAAAATTTGGGGATAAAAATATGCCTATATCTACCGTTTAAATACCAAAATACGTTTAACAATGCTATGTTTAAGTGGTTTTAAACTATATTCTCGTTGGATGCCCCTGACTAAACTAAATATAGTCCCGTATCCTGCTTGTGCATTTAGCTCTACCTCACTGCATTGAAAACTCTCGGCAAACGGGACACATGATTTTGTTTTGTATATATTTTTGCTCTAACAAGCAGATCCTTTAAGGATTTTCCTTTTTTGCATGAAATGATGCATGGTTCCTTAAAAATTTGGCGCAGTAGGGGTTGATTTTGTTTTAAATGTCATTTTCAGAGTAAAGCTTCTTTTTGGTTTGACACTGATGGCTGTGTCACCAAAGTAAAAATAATTTTTTTGTCTTTTGGTATTTCCTTGAAGCACTGAGCCCCTCCTTATGAATTTGATTGCTGATAGTAGTTTTGCTACCAAATTGCGTGGATAACCTCTGTCCTGCAAATGTCTTTTAAATTTTGAAATGTATCCTCGACGGTGTCCTTTGAGGAGTTTGTTCTAAGGATTCGTAAGGCTTCGCCGGTTTGACTGATCCGTTTTCATGCTTGGCGGGTGCCAGAAGAGAAATGCGTATATTAGAAGGATTCCGTTGGTTTAAATGTGTTTTTACATCAAGGATTGATTGATCCTTGAATCTCGTGCCTTTGTATGCTATTGTGTCTAGAAACACAGTTTCAGTGTCAGATATTTCTGC
>NC_090892.1:11238850-11241350 GCF_036669925.1 Montipora capricornis
AATTATAACTCTGAAAGTAATTTCTGATAAACCAGAGAAAAGCCCTTCCGTTTCCGATGACCGCGTAGAATTCCGGTGAAGCGCCAGACTATGACAAAGTATCTGTCATAATCCCGCACGCACTAATTTTTTGTCGCGATCTGTTTAAATTAAGGATTTTCTTGCTTTATCTTTTTTTTTCGCAGTTGATTATTCGTTTCATCGGCGACTTGTCAGGGGCACCCAGCGACGGTTTTCTCTCAAATGCTTTAAATCGGTGTTCAAAGCTCTCCCGAGGGCTGTAAGAGCTTTGTAGTTTTATTTTAGGCTGCGCTATAAATTTTTTATCTGTTCGGTTATTCTAGGGGAACTTGAAGCTTTTCGAATTTACTAGGGCATTTTTGTCTACATCCCGAAAATCTTGGGTACTGTATTGTCGAATTCTTGGTTTTCACGTGACGTCATCAAAACTAAAAAAGAACTAATTATCAATCCTTTTCAGATTTTAGTTAAGTTAGTTATTAGAACAGCTGACGACTTATCTTTTCACAAATTTTTGGTATGATAGGGTTTTTCTTCTTGTGATAAAGCAAGGTTGAATTTCCAAGCTTTTGCGTGACACGATATTAAATGCTATCACGTGGGTTAAAAAAAGTGACTTATCCGCTGATATTTGCAATCTGAACAGTCCTTGTATGAAAATAAGTACTCATATAGATGTTTATGAGCCCTCAGAGGGACACAAACATGGTGTCTCCGTACTAAGCCTTATAAATTTGAGTAAAACATTTCTTCGAATATCTCCCGCACGAAACATCGCACAGACCTGAACCTTTGCGAGACTGTTTGAATATTCATTTCCATTTATCTCTTTGATTCTTGACTTCATGTATTGAATGGTTTTGATGATGGTGTGACAATGAAAACTGGAAATATCATAGGTAGCATTTTTTTGGGTACTCACACCGACATTCATGAGAAAGCATCAGGCATCAAATTTTTCCTATCACGAAAGTTCGATGTGAAATCTAAAGAAAATCCTAGTTTACCAAAGACCTTCCGAACAGATAATTTGACGAAAGGTTCTTTTGGGTGGCCCTGACTTGTTCGCGTGTGTTCGCCCCGGATTCTGTTGCAGCTCCGTAAACTTCTGGCCCATATAGAGCGACGTAGCTCCATATCGACCGCACTGTTGCAAAAGATCGACAGGTCAAGTAGTTTTAGCTTAGGAGAAGGAAAGCGGAGGTACAGGAGAAGACATAGACATGGACGAGTTTCTATGGGGCTTGCACCAGTATAATTTGGCACGCCGGAATCGGCGGAAAGTCTATTCGTCCGAAAGAGAAAAATTAACATTATACTGCAGTTCCTTTGAGCCAGCTATCGGCTTATAACCAAGTAATTTCATGACCTTACGACAACTCTTTTCAACAATGTCAACAATGCAATGCTCCATCTCTAACCTCCATTTATCGATGACAGCTTTGGAATTTCGCTTGGTCGAATACTCGTTTCTTTCCTCTGATCTTGATATATCATGGTCGTTCTCAGTACTGTTTTTAATCCAGTGCAATGTGGAGTTTGCCATTTGTATTCCTGAAATGTTATATACTCTCTTCAGAGTTTCAATAGGGTTTTTAGCGAGGTCCTCGTAGCGCAAAATAAAACTGTTTTCTGTCGCTAGGTGTGGTCGTTGAAATGCCCTCACATTCTCTTCCATTCTTTCGCATATTTGTCTACAGTAGATGCCTAGTAAAGGATGTGGAGTGTTTTGGGCCTTAAGTACGCTAGCGTTAGCCACAGCGGCCCAATTTATCATACCCACTCTCATTTGAGAATATAAAAAGGCTCGAGGATCGCGTACTAAATAGAAAATCGTGCAGTTTCTCGGGTTGCAGATAGGAAAAAGCGAATCAACCCTCTGTTCAGGAAGTCGAGCAGTAAGCACTTTCGTTACGACAGCACGGTACTTATTCAAGCAAATTTGACGCATATTGGCTGGATCCAGAGACTTGCACCTCTTAATCCGCGTCGAGAAGTACGTCTTCACCTGACAAAGTGGAGGAGTGGATAATGCGTTACTTGAAAATCTACGGAATCTGGCAATCTGTAGAACATAACGAGCGGGAGTAAACGTACAGTCGAAGATTCGCTTAAGAAATGGTAATGCATCTGCATCGTTGTCATGTGAAGGAAGGTTAACACCGTACAGTGGCTCAAATAAATAAAACACATCGGGGTTTGGTTAAACGCGTCGCCCAAAAATGATGAGCCTGTCCTAGCTTGGGCTACAATCAAAACACTTGGTCTGGAAGCATTCATATCACGGAGTGTTGCCATGTTTGAATACAAACGATTATAAACGCGTGGGAATTTTTCTATTTCAGATGATTGCGATGATCGGTCTTCATCGTTAACTCTGCCAAGAGTGCTGTCAAAACCCTCCGTGTCCTCACGAGCTCTTAATGAACTATTGCCTTCGTCGCGCAAATTATAATTCAAGTTAGTGATGATCAGACGA
>NC_090892.1:11246350-11261350 GCF_036669925.1 Montipora capricornis
AAAATATCTTTCAAATGTCATTACAGAGAGACAAACACTCGACATTGACAATTTTCGTCCGCCCTTTCGCTCTGTTTTCTTCCTTTCGGCCATATTGGTTCGATCTTTAACACACAAACTGACGTCACACATTGATGTCACGTGACGTTTTGGCCGCGCGATTCGAACGCCATTTTTGAAGGTAAAATAGCCCAACTTTGCGAGCTCGTAAAATCAACAATTTTTATCGTAGGAATCTCAAATTTTGGAATTTTGTATTTCAAACGTTATCACATGCACATGCACATGTTTTATTGTCTTTTCATCAGAGGAGAAAGAGGGAAGGAAAATTCGACGTCCTGCGAGTGCCCTTTTTTATAAGTTCTTCACTAGACCTAAAAGTTACTTCGTCAAATCCTCATGAATGAGTTAATTTACGAGTGCAGTGTCTCCGATAAAGAATCTCCGTCGCAAATGTCCATCATTTTGCTTGCGAATAGACATTGGGCCACCATATAAGTTGAAACTATCTTCTACGAGACCACTCACCCTCTTCGCATTTAAGAAGACTTCTCGATCTGATCACTGCTTGTCGTTTCCCAACGACTGCCAGCACGCTGCCAAACTAAAGCAATTTTATCCTGCGCCGTCAAGCCAGTAAACGCGGAAGCTCGTATCTCCTCGTTGTGACGAAAATAGTCCCTCTCTTTTAGCAGTACTGCTGTTAGATTAAACAAATCCGCAAGCCTGACAATGTCGTATGAATTGTAATCGAGTGCAAAGGCATGTATGACATCTTATTGTAATGGAGGGTTTTTGTTGCCAGCTGGCCTTTAAAAAGGAAGCAGCAATATCGCATTTACTTTTGTTGTGAAATGAGGAGTTAAATATTAAAGTAGACTGCCTGGCGGAAATGTGTGACATGATGATGAGAAAATAATGTAAACAGACATGGAACGATTCACATGAAGAATTAACTCTTTCGGTTCTACTGTTACTATTTTTATTCCTGTGTCATACTGCACTTCGTGATCTCGATCTTCATAACAACTTTAATGAAAGGTTACGGTGTTATTATTATTGACGTGTGGTTTGGGATCACGTTGCTTTTTCACACCTTCGTTCCTGGACTGTGAGAAAAAGTATTCTAGGAATTTAACTTTACGTTCAAAATTCTTTGATGGGCCGTGGAAAAATTTGGCCGGCTCTGGCTCCTCGTCGGATGATTCAATAATAAAAGAATCACTGAATGGTCGCTGTCAGTGGCACAAGGAATGTCGTTCTGCACTCTGACAAGAGCAGTCTCAGTAGAGTGATAGAGCTTGTAAGCTGACGGGAACCATTCATCAAGTTGGCGGGTAGACTTTGAACACCATTTTCGTTTGAGATTGGACGAAAATTAGACTACTTCGCTCTTGACACGCTGCTTTGACGAAATGCGAATTAACAGAGGCCGTGTCACAGCTTCCTCAAGACTGCCACTTCTTTGATGAAAAATAGCAACTTCATCAAAAGGAATGTAATATTTCCATAAGTATTTTCGTGTAAGGACTAAAATAGAGTCAGTAACGTTGCCGAAATGAAAATGAATTGAAATTCGATCAAAATAGCCAACTTTTTTTTCCCCAAGTTTAGAGATGTCAAAAATTTAATGTGAACGCGTGGTGTCATGAGTTAGCTATGTGCAATCGCCAAATATAAAAGTTTCAAGTGAGGCTGTGATCCTTGTAGTTATGAACGCAATTTTGGCAATTGCCTAACCCTAACCCTGAAAAATTCAGGACTGAATTTGAACCCGTGACCTCGCGATACCGGTGCGACGCTCTAGGCAACTGAACTATGAAGCCACTGACTTTGGGAGTCAGTCACTTGTGGGTTCTAATGTTCCCGTGATGAATGAATCATATATTGATCTGCGGATGTGAAATCAAGTGAAGCTATGATCCTCGCAATTGATTTCATATCCGCAGTTCAACAGGGAAGCAGGGATGACGCAGTGGTGAGAGCACTCGCCTTCCACCAATGTGTGCCGCGAGATCGATTCCCGGATTCAACGTGAATCTACATCCCCCATCGAAGTGCACTTAAACTTTCCTTTTGGGTTTATGTGCACTGTAATTTTCATTGAGTGATTAAGGTAAGAGCACTAAGGATCGCCAGGTAAAAGCCAGAAAGGTAAAGGTCCTTTTTAAGAGGGGACAGTGAACTAGGGTTACTGATAAACTTGTGGCTCTAGGTGCGCACCTTTTACCACCCCTCCCCCCCCCCCCTTCCTCCGTCAATGATCCGTTTTACGGGTGTTCAAGGCTACAGCTACACGGATCAGAGGAAAGTCGAAACAGACGTCGATCAAATGAGACGGGGATCGAACTGGCGACCTCTAGCTGGTAAGGCCGCGCCTGTCTCTTGTACAGCAAAGTACGAGGTAGTCTTCGTCATCTGACTCGACTGCAGTTTCAACAGTCTTTTTGATAGGCCAGTTATGTGGCTCGAACACCACCTTAACTGAGAAGTTAAGGTGGTTTCCCGTTATCGGTTAAAGTTATCGGTTTCCCGAGCCGTCAAAATATAGTGCCTCTTTTTAGACAATCATTGCACAATGCCTCCGTTACGTAACCTAGGCATCAATTAACCCTCTTCTTCAAAGACAGTTACACATATTTTGCTGTCTAGCGCCAGATGATTTTACTAGTCAACGTGGGCCTGTTCTTGGGGAACGTGTTCACAAAAAACTGAGAGAAAATGAATCTAAATGAAGCCTTCGTTGACGTTGCTGTCGAAGAATCGTAAGCTCCCTAATGTTAGAAATAAGTGGTTTGCAACCAGTCTCTAGAGACACATGACAATGCTGCAATGTACAATAGACCATTTTAAAGTTGTAGCTAAGTTACCACGCCTAAGAATGGAAGCGAGGCTACCGGAAACCCAGCTTTGATACAAACCCTGATGCTTTTGTAATGTTAATACGGACTAATTAGAATTACAACATAATTTACATGATAAAGGCAGTGGGGGCTGTATCAAGACAAGGTCACCGGCAGCCTCGCAGCCATTCATAGGCTAGGTCGCTGAGCAAACAACTGTAAAATGGCCTATTGCTGCTGGACGAACAAAAAGAGCTAATGAATAATCTTTTGTTTTCATCCATCAACCCGCCTATAGAGCGTTTTCACATGACGTCACGGCGGCCATGTTAGTGTTCCAAAACAAAGAAATGGCAGACATGATGGTGTACCAAACTAATCCTCGGGGAGTTTAACTCTGATTTTTATGCAAATACTTTCTTTTGTTTCAGTAATCCAATATGACTGCTGGTCACGTGAGTGAAAACGCTCTATAAAGATCAAGACTTTGCCCTCAAGGGGCAAAAACGACAGGGCGGTGGTCCTTTTAGAAGAAAGAACATCCTTTTATTCTAGCTTTTTTTTTTTTTTAGTATTTGCGCAGTATATTTTCCAACAGGCAAACTACCTGAAATCAAAAAAAGTTTCATTGGGTTTGGGGAAAGAGCAACTTTTGGCCCGTCTCCCTGTAAACGCGAAGCTTTGCCTCTATTTGCATTCGTAAAATTTTTCTTTATCACTTCATTTCATGGTTCAAAAGAACGGAAAGCTTCCGGCTACTTACAACTTATCTCATCACGTTGCAGCGATGCAAACAATATATTGCTAACGATTAATATCTATCAAATTTGAACTGGAAACTACACAACAGCTTAACAATGTACGAAAACGATTCTCACGATTGTAAGAAAAACGTACTATCTCCTAGCAGTGTTTACACGTAGTATAATTGCAAGAGCGTATTCAAGAAGATCCTTAGCAAGTCTTCTTGGATTAATGTCACTTTTAAATGCATTGAAAGTTTCGCAAAGCCGAAAGAACGTTTGTCTGCCTTCCGTGTATTGTTCGGAAAAAGTCGGGCCAAACTTGAACTTTGGCTTTGCATAGTTCACTTTCGTTCGAAGTCCGTTTCTTTCAAAACGCCTTCAAATATCGGCCCTTAGGACGGTTTCTGAAAAGCACGAAGTTGGTCTCTCCACTGGTTCAGGAGTGTATGTAAATGTCAGTCCTGTTGGATAAATGACGCCATCCGAACGAACAAGACTGACTGCGACCTCGGTAGGCTGACGAACGAATCTCCAACCGCCACGTATCGCTGATATGTCAGGGACAACACACAAGAGACTTTCGCCACATCTGCAATGACAAGAGGGCAAAACTACTGTCTTACAACACAGCAACTCCAATTACAATGGGGAGTTAAACGAAGGTTGCCGCAACCAACAACAACGCCACAAAACAATAGTATCAAAAATAATTGTACTACACATGCATCGCGCATGCGCACTCTGCATCACAACGACTTGAAATCACCAAATAGGGTGTTTTAAGAAATGGCGACAGCTACGGCAACGACAACGGCACAAAGCAAGAATTTTATAGGCTAAAAACGAAAACTAATCGTGCTGCAGGTGAGAATTTCAGTGCATTTCTTTGCCCTACTCCGCAAAACAACAGCGTCAAATCACCAAATTTTAGGTTTTGACGACAACGAGGGCATACAAATATAAACCAGTCATTTTCTATCTTTACTTTAAAACCGTTCGTACTCATCCAGTTGCAATTTGCTCCATGTAAGACTTCTGTGCCATACAGGCAGCCTGGAGAAAAATTCTTTAAAACATCGTTCACCAAATTTGCAATGAAACAGAGAAAATTGGCTTAAATAGCCACATTATTTTCATGACAACAACACGTGAAAGCTAGCAAATATTGAACAATTAGACCAAAAGCCCGCAAGGGCTACGGGTCAATAGCCCATGAGGCGAAGCAGAATGGGCTATTGAGCCCGTGGCCCTTGAGGGCGAAGGGACTAATTGTTTTAGTATCACCCAACTAGTCAGACAGAAAAGGCAATAACAAAGTTGGCAAATGCAAGCTGAAGAAATATTTATTTGGGAATAAAACGAAAGAAAGCGTCACGCTTTTCGCTACTCGAGGACTATTACTAATAGTCCACTAGTTGGGTGAAGCTAATATTGGTTAAAAGAGGAAAAAATGATCGTATTTCACGTGGGACACGCATTTTCTGTACATTTCCCTCCCGTACTCGTCAAAACAACAACGGAAAATGACCATTTCAGGTTTTGACGACAACGTGATCAAACAACTTACAGTGAATCTTTTCTTCCGCTCTCTTTGCTTCAGATGCGTACGTACCAATCTGGTTATAGCATACTTCGTCCATATTGTACAACACAAAAAAGATGGAAACATACAATACAATACAATACAATACATACTTAATTGACCGCTCCCCATAGGGGCTTTTCAGAGCCAATGAAACACAATCAACGAAACAACAGAACACAACAGCTACAACTGTTAAGAATCCCAACTGGCCGGAGGCAAACCAGTTGGCTATTTACAAGTGCAGCGGAGAAGTTGAACCGGGGACTACCAGGATCAAATTCAACGAGTGGTCAGAGCGGGTCTTGAACCCGAAAATCTCCGGATCTCAAGGCAAGCGCCCTAACCACTGGGCCACACTGAACATATAGTGAAAACCAATAGTTTGAAGCGACGTTTTCGTCGCCGTTGCCGTAGTGGTTTCTTAATTAAACTCCCTTATAACTACATCATTCCCTGTCGGTCCTTGCTTGGTTTGTGGGTTCAAAATTACTCACCTGTACCTTGTTTTTGCTTCCACATCTCCGAACCAAACTTTCAAATTAGCCGTAAAATGTTCTCCTGTCAGCTCCAAAATGGCAACATCACCGCCACTATTCAACTGCAGGTTTGGAAAGAGAGTACGAAATTACTAGGAAATTATAGAGGAAGAATGAAAAAGACTGACTCATGGAGAAATAACTGGCCTGCTGGCATTCCATCGCTTCCAACGCGTTCAAGCAATTTTTTCTCGCGCTTTGAACAACTTACATGGAATTGCTACAAATTAGGATTGCTTCATTGCGCTGTTTGCAGCTGATGTGATTGGTCGAAGAAATTAAATTGATATTTGTTTTGCGACAATTTTTTACGACACTCATTGGGCCATTTCTGAGTTGCCGTTTGCCTCTGGTTCAAAACGAGTCTTGGTGCTCAACTATTCAAATGATAATGAGTTTGATTTGCATGAAAATACGCCACTCGTTCCCACTCCTTTCAATTTAAATAGTTGTGCATCAGGACTCGCTTTGAAACGGAGGCAAACAGCAAATTTTACTCTTGGGACTGTAACATGCTTTAGTGAACAGGCTATCCATTGTTTTTATGCAAAGAACGCCCCAAAAGGAATTGCATTATGAGATTGCGCAAGTAGTGAAAAGAAACCTCTGTATGTCAAACCAAGCAATAACGTTGCCAAGGCATTATACCCTGTCATGTGATGTCTTAAGATTACGCAAGGAAGGTGGTGAAAAGGTGGAAAGATCAGGCAAATGTACATTGCTTTGCCAGTTCAAAAAAGGACGGCTTGAGGAACAGTGCAAAAAAGGTTGGATAGCTATAACAGTTGCGTTATAAAATGATAAAAAGGTCCACCCAACTCGGAAAAGTGATGACTTCGTTTGAAAAATGCTGTGGAGTTAGCGAATCAGTGAGCACACGCCTTCAACTAAGGTGGCAAGGGTTCCCAGACTAGGGAACTAGGTTGCACTTCTTGGTTATCTATTCTGTCCTATGAAGGTTTTTCCTGCATGGTAATCTTGTTTTCCCCTCTAATCATGTCAACAAACAACATTTGACTTGATTTCCTCTAGTTTGATTACATAATTTTGATAGAGGGTCACATGTTAGACATCTGAATCATTAATGTTAAAAACAGAGAATTTCTCATAACCAAACGGTGTACAGTGGGTACCCACAGTTGCCTGGTGCAAGAGGAAAGCCTCTTTCTCTAAGGGACAAATCCTGCAGGAAATAATGACCATAATGACGATGACAACGTGATGGCGATAATGTATCATTTCGTGGAGGTCTTGTTTAGTCCTCCTGTTAAGGCACAAGGCACTAAGGCAAAATTATGGTATTGCACGATGATACTGCTGCTAAGAAACTAAACGCCTGTTGTTGAACGTACCTGTAAATTGTTTACTATAGGGACAGGGGTGATGGGTGTTCTGACTGGACCATTTCCCTCAAAAAAACTGTATTCTGATTTGTCTGTACTTATTATTGTCCATGAGGCTCTATCGTTGATCATCTCTTTGTTCTGATCTTTTGGACAAGGCATTGACTACAAAATTAATAATAAATTACAGCTTAGACATACAAGATGATAGCGTCTGCGGAGAAATGAATGCCTGTTGATTACTTCGGTCTGGGTGATAATAGGCCCATTGCAAGACCATGTCACGTGACCTTGCCAATCATTAAAAAAAATTGGTCGTGGTACAAAGTAGACGTCAGAAATGTAAAGCGTGTGATGAAATTAGTAAGAATGTCAATTTTGAGGCCCCTGATGTTTACATGTAGGTGAGAAATTTTACAGTGATTCTACATGTAATGCTTAAAACCTAACTAAGAGTTATGTGAAAAACAGCTGCTGGATGGCAAGCTTTGCCTTCTTTTACATTTTTCAACTTCCAAAGTGCTATAAACTCACGCCCTTAACCGTCAGTGGCCTCAAAATTAACAATCTTACTAATCTCATCTCGCTCTTTCCATTTCTACATTTCTTTCTGTAACATAATCACTTTTTATGATTGACAAGGTCACGTGACATGTTCATGCGAAGGGCCTATCTTAAAAACTATAAGGCGAAATTATTAGCTTACTTCAAGAGACATATTTTGTCCCTTCAAAGGAAAACACCAGGTCCCAGTTGTTCGGAGGGTGGATAGCGCTATCCACTGGATAAATCACTAGAGATAACTCAATTGGTTTTGCTAGTGTTTATATGCTGGATAGTGATTGATTCATCCAGTGGATAGCCATATCCACCTTTTGAACAACCGAGGCCAGTTCTCTGTGTTGTCTGCTTGAGGGAAACATGGTTGGCATCACTGTTAGAGCAGTCTCCTCCCACCAATATGGACAGTATTAATATCCTGGCCCCAGTTGTTCAAATGATGGATAGCACTATCCGTCTGATAAATCACTATCCAGTGGATAAGTCATAATAGCAAAACCAATTGCGCTATCCAGTGGATAGTGATTTATCCTGTGGATAGCATTATCCACCTTTTGAACAACTGGGGCCTAGTTGTTTGTGCTGTTTCTCACCCTCACCCCCCTCCCCTCCCCCAGGTTTTCCTTCAGTTTTCTGCCATTGCTAAAAGTCAGAATAAAGCTCAATCTACTTGAGAGAGCCATATGGGAAAATACATGGCAGAGAAAGATGCGGCTTTCTAGGGTACAGAGTATTCCTCGACTTACTTGAAACTGGATAATTCTCTCTTGTGAAAGACAGAGGTACATACGTTCTGTTTCTTTAACACAGAACGCCACCTGTAAAAAAGAGAGTCAAACTGTGAAAACGAGAAGAAAAAAAAAAAAAACCCAGCTCAACACCACCTGCCTGGACCTGGTTTGATTGACTACCTCCCATGATACTCGGTGGAAGAGTGATTGAACCACTAACCCCTGAATAACCACTGATAAATACATCTCCCCAGCTCACAGTGCACTGCCACTGCAGTCACAGTAAAGGCGCTGTTACACTGTGAAATGTTTCGTGCAATGTCTCGCAATGTTTTGGCGAAATTGTGGTGGCACAAGTTGCACAAAACATTTCAGACTGTGACATACCCTGCAACGGCCAAAATCGTTGCGAGACAAGTTGCACGAAAAGTAGAATTAAGTTCTACTTTCGGCAACAGCTCTTGCAACTTGTCTCGCAACGATTTTGGCCGTTAAATGTTTCGGGCAACTTGTCCCAAAACATTGCGAGACAAGTTGCACAAAACATTTCACAATGTAACAGTGCCTTAACATTGATTCATTTCATATAAAACGTGTGGCAAATGCAACATACCTTATGAAGCTGGGACACTGGATCATCAGCATCCAATAAAGCTGTTTGCTTGTCCACTTTTCGTATTATCTTAAAACATTGAAAACTGTGATGAACAATCACATTATTACATGAGCTGCCAGTATGAACTATTGAATTAATTTGTAAAACACAGTCATGTAAAAAAGTAATACTACATGTCATTTCTAAATTACCATACAAAGCTGGCAAAATCATCGTCAAGCAAGTTTTTTTTATGTACATTTGGTTGAGTAATAACTAAATAACAGTGACTTCTTATGCCAAAATGTTATTGTGTAAAGGTGCTGTGGATCAATTTAGAAATAGGAAACCTGTTAGACAACTGGACACAGACAACTTTAAATTGACCCTTTGGCTCAAATTTCAAGCTATTACGGTGAATTTCATAATTCTGTAGAATCTCATCTTCAAGCACCAATGGGCAAAATACGTTTCGCTTTCCATCAATCCGACGCCAAGCTGAGAGTTGACCAGAAACCATGGATGCTCAAATCTTATTGATGCATGAAATAACCTACCAATCAGCATCTTTGGTTCCAACGGTACATTTGAACTCGACACTAATGGAAATTAATGGAATCTGTACGAATATGTTTACTGAATAACCTCTAGAAAGACATCAAAAGGGTATTTGAGCTGTGAGTGGATGTTCCCGGCTATGTTCGGACATTTGATTGATGGAAGCCAAAACATATTTTGGCACTCACTGGTAGCCTTAGGAGGTGAGATCCCCAGAATTATGAAAACCGCAGTAAAATGATGTGAAAACCTTGACTGATCGCCAATCCTTTTTTTGTATAAGAAGAGAAAGTGGAGTCAGAAGAGTGGCATACACTCAAGAACATGATGAGGAGAGGACCTAACACATACCAGTCGCGGTAAAGCCATCTTCGTTACAGAGCACACCAGCTTCACTGTGGAGCCATAATGAACGTACCCTTCTCTGACAGAAAATTCCTCGCTCTCAGATTCATCATCATGTACTGTAAACAGACGAAGATGGCAAAGTGAGGACTTACTATGCAGTAAAACTTGAGAAATTAAAAAGAGTGATTGATGTCAACAGTCAAAAAACATGGTGGATCATATATTTAATAGCCCTTACGCGTGATGACATCGATCTGACTAGCTGATTTCACCACCAAGTCTTCAATTCAAAAATCAAACTCGTAAATTTTAGCTTGAGCTGAATCCCAAAGGAACAAACTTGTAAAGAAAACCCACGTGCATGTAGTATTGCATGTCCAGATGATGTGAATAATTTTGTGCAAACGAAGCTTGGTGGTGAATTTTTGAGCATAATTATGACGTCATCGTGCATTGCAGGAAGGGAATGGCTGGAAAGCACCTCTCAGAGCTGTGCACAGTCACTTAGGGATTAGGGCATACCCTCCAAGCAAGAAAATGTTGAAATCTAGAGGAAAATTGAAGTGCACAAACACAAGGACAATACCCAGAGCCAGTCCAATTCTTTCAGAATTATCGCCACCAAATAGAAAAAGTGACTAAACAAGTGTTACAACTCATTTAAATTTGTTTTGGGGGTTTAACAAGGTTAAATAAAGGAAATGTTGCCAAATGAATGAGGTTTTGGTGCATGAACAAAGGCCTGCAGTTGGAAGTTACTTTGAAAAATTGCTGTGTCTTATTCACTGTATTCCAAAATGGCCACCATTTTGGTTGTCTTTTGTTTGCTTGCAAATTAGCCCTTGTTGCTTTGTTCTTAAGCTAAAAAAATATATATATATTCAAAAAAAAAGTTATCCTTGAACGAGGTAACATGAGGGCTAAAATTTGAAAGTGAACAAAAGAATGCTAAAATGGTGTCCCTTCTGGAATAAGGTGTATAATAAGAAACTATAATTATAATATTATTGTAACTTGTGTGTTCCACAGAATCAGAGGGAACAACCAGCAAGGGAGGTTAACATTGTTACATGCAGGTCTTGGTTTCACTTACAGAGATGAATGGTGAAGGCTCCCCACTGCTGACTGCTGGCATGAAATGTTCCATTTTCAACATGGAGATATTTCGTGTTCACAGTATGTGATCTGAGGCGATTAAAGAGGGCTACAGTCGAGCCTGACTGGATACATACTGCAACACAGATATGCAATAGTTAGTACCAACAGACAGGGTAAGAGTTTCCACTCATGCAGCCAGATTAGATGTTCCCTCAGTTATTTCCTGAATCAGTTTTCACAAACTGATAAGTATCTAAATAACGAAATTAACAAGAAAATAACAGTCTGTTAAAAAATGAGCTGGGGTATTATTTCCTTGACCAAGTGAGGTATCTGTCTTTCAATAATAATTTTAGTCTCTGCATGTAGGAAGGTTTGAACGATCTCCTAAGCGAGATTGTGCATGAATATTAACCCACTGACTCCCAGGGGTTCCCCATTGACGAATAAAATCGTCTGGCATTAGAGAGAGTAAAATACTAAGTCTGGCCAGTTTACGCTGGTTTGGACGTCGAAGGGTTAACATCTACATCTACTAAAAAACAACAGGGTATGCCTTCTTTGACCCTGTACCTCCTAATACGGCCATTAAAATAATGGGGAGCCTCTAATAGAAGTGAAATGGTTAACCCTTTGATGTCCAAACCGGCCTAAACCAGCTAGACTTAGTATTTTACTCTGTCTAACGAGAGATGATTTTACTCGTCAATGTATTAATTTTTAATGAAGTAAACACACTATAAAAATGTTAATAACGGTACATGCAATGCTGTTAACACTCCTGCAACTCTTAAAGGTGTACTTACAATCTGCATTTTTAAGTGACCGCCTTTTCTTGGAAGGTTTTGAAATAACCTATAAATTAAAATGCAACACATAAATTCATATAATGGAGAGGTGTGTTTTCATAATGGCCACTACCAAACTATTTTTGCAGCAAGTCAAATAAAATTAAATGACCATAACATCATGAAAACAGGTTAAACAGTCTCCTTCAGTTACCCGGCCTGTTGTCCTCAATTATACAGTTCAGTTTAAGTTATTATTCAAAAACACTATGCACTGTTTTTCAGACATGTCCACCAATGCAGGTAGTTGGATGCACAGCAATTATGATCTTTAGAGCGACTTTCCCATGACCTTGAAAAAGTGTTCGCAATTTGTTTTACGGAACCAATGCTTGGCAAGATTGAAACAAAGCTTCTCGATCCTTATTCCAGGGTTGTATATAAGAGCCGGCAGCCGCCGAAGTTCGCCGGCTTCTCTGTCAGGTTTAGCCGGCTACTTTCATTGTTTGAAGAGTCAAGATACGTAGAGGAGATGATGTTTATGAGGTCTAAACTACTTGGGCCCAATACAAATAAAAATTTGCCGTGCCTATCTTTTCTGAAAACACATAAAAGACTTCTGACTCAAGGGCAGTTTAAAAACGTTATGCTTGAGACTTTCGTTTTGAAAAAATCTTGCTGCGGTGGCGGGAAAGTAGGAACAATATGATTTGTTGTCCGCCATATTGGATTTCGATATCTTTAAACAGCCACCGATTGTACCTTACCGGAAGGAAAAATCACTCAAGGACGTTTTCACGCCGCAATCATAAAAAAACTTGTAAACAAAGAAACACTTTCAAAAGGTTTGTTCTCAATCCAGAAGGAAATTTACATATGATGTTCTGCTAGCAACACGCTCAGCCTGCGTTCACGCATCTCTTACCACAACTCAACTGAGGAACAAAACTAGCCCCTGATCATTCACAAAACCGCTCCTTCGTTTTCACTTCGAACCTTTCAGTTGATCATTTATAGCGAACGTAGAAGCTGAGGACTCGTAGACTTTATTTAAACACTTGAACGTAACGCTCCTCGGAGTTAAATCCTACTTGCCCGCGTAAGTGCTCGTCCTCTCGAGGGCATCTCTACGCTTCAACATGACAACGGATCTTTATCCAACGTCACTCTTGATCAACTCTCACTGCTTTACGGAACTCCTAAACTCTTCGGAAAAAAAACTACATCACTCTTAAACCGCTCGAGTGATTTAAATTTTCGAAATTACTACAACCAAGTTCCGCAAGCATATTTTCCCGCTAATTACACAATGGAACGAATGTGTGTCATCTTCACACCTAAACAGGATCGAAACATCCTTTACGCTATTGGCCAATTAGTACCCTCCAATCAGCTTCTTTATTTAACAACCAATCAGAAGCCTTTGCTGGTCTAGTCCTTTAAAGTATGTGCCATGTTTACAAGTTGTCAAGTGGCAATATTTGCCAGGCTCGTTAGCTCCAGCAAAACCACCAAAAAGATACAAAAAATATCACTCAACTTTTTGTTTATAGGGTTGTATTATTGAAATATCACTTCGTCTTTCTTTGAGTAACATGGTTTTCATAGTATAATTGCAGCCTGCTTTATCTCTCTCATGTCTGAGTTTCATGGCCCAAAATGCCAGGAAATGCATTTTCAGGCATTCAGTTTTCAAAAATTTTCAGGGGGAGCATTCCCCCGGACCCCCCTAGAAGCGATGGGCTAAAGCCCATCGTGTGGGTCCTCTGGGATGGACCCACAACCGTCTACTTTGCAAAAAACTCCGGCTACTTAAAACCTTAAAGAAAACCCTGCTTATTCCCGCCAAATATAATATGGGCAGTAAATAGTTTGATTGCCCAATCACATTGCTGCATTTCAAATGACATCCCAGTGAAACTTTCCATGGAGAGATGACGTTGCTTGCATCTACGTTCACTAAGCCACTTGAAAATATGTGCTCGTTCGTTTTTGTTCAATGAGCCACTTAAATGTTTTGCATTTTTGTTTACGTTGTTTTTACGTTTATTTTTCAAGGTCATATGAAAGTCGCTCTATTATGAGCATCACAAAGGGTCCCCTTGCTGTGTGTTTATACTAATAATAATTATTAAGAGCCCAATAATGCTAGAATACTGGACACATCAAAATTCATTTAGTAAGCTGCACTTCAGAGTCTGCATTTTTTAAAATCAAAGTCGCAGTAAATGCAAGTAGTCTGACATTCACAGCAGGGCTCGAAATTGTGACCCACACATTTTTTCCCTTGGCAACTAAAATATCTGGTCCAGGAGAAGTCGCAAATTTACGTCTTGTTTTCACCTTCGCTTTTTCGAAACAAAAGGGTTAGCAGTTGCCAGTTACTTTGTTTCTTGCCATGAATTTTCTTTCAATCTGAAGATAGCGTAATTTAGCTGCGATGTTACATGCACAACTTCATTCCTTTAAATCATTTGCCATTTTCAGCGAAAATTACGACTGGATTTTTTTCATTAATTTTGAGCCCTGCACAGATATTTACGCGATTGGAGACCTAAATGCACATGTAATTGATTCTCATACCTTTATCCTTTTGGAATTAAAAGTTCCAACATGATCTCCACTGGGATATAATAACTGATCATAAGGCAAAAAGAAACAATGATTAAAATTTGATTAACCCACTGACTCCTCAGAGCGAGACTCAATAGATTACCAGGCCCCAGTTGTTCAAAAGGTGGATAACACTCTCCAACAGATAAATCACTATCCAGTGGATAAGTCATAACAAAACCATCGAATTGATTGTGATTTATCCGGTGGATAGCACTATATATCCACCTTTTGAAAAACTGAAGCCAGATGGGTGAATGGGTGCAGTGTCCAGGAGTCAATAGGTTAACAGAGGTGTATCCAGGTTTTCAAATTTGGGGGTCCAGCTAATTAATATTTGATCTATTGCCTCTTAATTGCTGCTGCAGTACCCTTTCAGATTTCCAAATTGCCAAAAATAGTCTTATATATCCATCCCCTCGAATATGTACTTATTGCCTCTTAATTGCTGCTGCAGTACCCTTTCAGATTTCCAAATTGCCAAAAATAGTCTTATATATCCATCCCCTCGAATATGTACTTAAAATAAAATGATCAATTTCTTTGAAACTGTTGTGCCCGTTGATTCATTCATCAAAATGTATGGGCTGTCAAAGCTCCATCAATCACATCTGAAAACGTCTTGAGGAATATCCGTATGCTGTTGGAACTGTCG
>NC_090892.1:11263850-11266350 GCF_036669925.1 Montipora capricornis
AGAAATCTACTTTAATTTATGTCCACTATTAAGCCTCTCGACCCACCACAGTAACGTCTGCACGATTATGTTCCAGTCTTGACACTCCTATACCACCAGATCTCCACATTCCCATCCTCTGACACTTCATCCATAACCTCCTTATACCACACATCAGCACACTTCACACCATATACAGTACCGCTCAGAATTAACCTAACAGGGAACACTGAACGGAACGAGTTACATATTTGTTCAATTTCCGTTCCCTTATCCATTCTATATCCATTCAATACCCGTTACGAATCCGTTCCAGCTCTGTACCGTTCCATTGGATGTGTTCCATGTAACTCAAGAAAAAGAACGCATTCCTTAGAACACGTTTACAAAAACCGGTAACATTCACTGCGAGATGAAGATGGGATTGTAACTTCGAGTCAAGCAGTTAGTCTTTTCCTAAAACGAGGTTTTTGCGCTAGAGATATTAAAAAAAAAACAGTTAAATTATTGCAATGATCAATAAGTTTTCTTTTTCAAATTTCTGCAAAAATATAATATTTGATTGTATACAAAAAGTGAGCAAAACAAGGACAAAAGATGACTTACGTAATTTGGCCATGCGCACGGTATTGGTTGTCAAACGCTTACCGACGTTTAGCTGTTATTTCTTTGTTACGAAGTATTTATCTGGAATAATACCGAAAACAAAAGCTTGTCTATTATGTCTGCTGTTTATTTTGATACTTTCCTTGTGTTGATTTTGCTTTGTTAGCGCACAGCACCAAGACAAAGTTGGTGGAATCTGAAAATTTTTCGTTGGACGTGTTACATTTTCATCCGAAACATCGCACTTTTAATTTCGTTTCTATCGTTTGTATCGCTTTAACCTTTCTATCGTTCGTTTGGTCCGCGGCAGCTATCGTTCGAAAGAATGGAAAAAAAAGAAAGGTTTAAAGCGTTTTAAAGGTTTCGAGGGTTTAGAGCCTTTCAAAGTTTGTACTTTGCGTGAGAGAATTGCGTCACGTATTGAGTAAAAATTGTCATGTGCTAGGCAACGGGCAACCCTAAAACCCGGAATCCGGAATCACAGGTTATTGTTTTACCAATACAGAGAGTAAAGACTATCCTAAACATTCATAAAAGCTAACCTTTGGCCTAAAAACGTTTGTTTAGGCCTAATTAGGCTTAAGGTTAGCTTTTATGAATGTTTAGGATTTTTTTTACTGGTATTGGTAAAACAATGACCTGTGATTCCGGATTCCAGGTTTTTAGGGTTGCCCCTAGGCAACCAAACTGGTTTAGTGAAGCAGAACGAGCTAATTGTTTTGTTTGCGGGCATTTCATGGCTAGAAGGAACGATTAAAGTGAAGGAAACCCAGTGTTTTACAAACGATTCGAACCAAACCACAGATCAAACCATTTGAACACTAAGCGAAACGATAAATTTATTTCTGGCGTGATGGTTAAAAATTTAGTGCAAAAACTAGTCATGTAACGCTAGTTCTGGTTCTACAACTATAAAAGTACTCATTGTCTGTGGATGAACAGTATTATCCAACTAATGTGTACGTAAATTTTCAAGCCTCTTTGGCCATATTGAGAAAAAGAAAATATTTACACTAACATCTCAATCCCGTTCACTGCAGCTGTTCTTCTCTCTCTTTTGAAGAGCAGGTTTTTTTGCTTTGTTCTTAATTGAAAACAGAAAGATATTTTGAAGCTTTCTTTTTACCAGCTCAATGCACATGAAATGTACTTTCCATCACCGTTTTCAGATTATTACAGTTTCCCATTATTGTAGTATTAAAGTCAAGTGCTTAATTTAGCAGCCTTGAACACCAATCCCTTTTTTAACCGGGCCGGATGTCAAGCGACACGCGCCTAATGCTAACAAATGTGGACTTCACAAAGTACACATAAATCTCGCTAAGCCAGGACGTTCTCTAGAACGCGTTCCTGCAGATGAGAACGTGTTCTAGAGAACAGGTTAAATAGAACTTGTTTGTTCCATATCCCTCCTGCCCCCGTTCCAAATCCGTTCTTTTGCTGCTTCATTTCTCGTTTCAAGTTTCGTTCTGATCGCGTTCGCGAACGCGTTTCATGTTAGGTTAATTCTGAGCGGTACAGTGTATGTACTTCTGAGAAAGCTTGCAGTATAAGTACACCCTCAAACCCATCTGATCATGCCTCTTCCAATACTCCCTCTGCGCCAAACCAGTTCAACCACTTGCCACACACCCAACTGACTCCACTTCCTTGCCACACACTCTACACTTTAAATCCACATCTCCCTTCTGAATCACAGCCTGGAAAAAACTTAGTTCGCAAATCCTGCTCCTGAGAACAAAAACATTGTATTTGTACTTTTGCTTCTCCCACCTGCATCGTCTCTCCAACAACCTTCAATATCCACGTGTCACTCAACCTTGAC
The DNA here is from genome assembly GCF_036669925.1 of Montipora capricornis. Taxonomy (NCBI): domain Eukaryota; kingdom Metazoa; phylum Cnidaria; class Anthozoa; order Scleractinia; family Acroporidae; genus Montipora; species Montipora capricornis. The sequence goes on from NC_090892.1 coordinate 11,266,261, forward strand.
ATACCCAAGCAGACCAAGTTCCTCCTCCTTTACACAATCATATATACACACTGATCAGTCACCTCCCACCATCCTTCCTCTTCATGTACA
>NC_090892.1:11273850-11288850 GCF_036669925.1 Montipora capricornis
CAACGGAGTTGATAATGTAAATTGGCCACCGTACAGAGATTCTAAAAGCTGATGTTTCGAGCGTTAGCCCTTCGTCAGAGCGAATCGAGGGATTATGGGTTACGTGTAGTTTTTATAGTAGAGTAGGAGCTACATGTACGCTATTGGTGGTAACATGGCAACGTGAAAAATAGGAATATATTAGTTAAATGAAAAGCGTTCGTTAATACCGTGAGGATTAAGGGTGCCGATTTGAAAGATTAATTTTTGTTCCAGATTCTTGCGGCTTTCCGTCGTACCTAGATGTAGGGAAAGGCCGCAGATAGCCATGTGTTTTTCGGAGTGGTTAGGCAGATTAAAATGGCGAGCGACTGGCTTGAATGCATCCTTGTCATTCTTCTCAACATCACGAAGGTGTTCGCGGAATCGGTCACCTAGTCGTCTCACCAATGTATAATTTATTGCATAACGTGCAGGTTATGCAATAAATGACATTTGCGGAGGTACATGTAAAACGATCGATGATCTTAACAGATCGCTTAGGTCCCGATATCTTGCTAGTGTTAACAATGAAAAGACAAGTTTTGCATCGTGAGCGCGCGCATTTTAAAGTGCCGGGTTGCTTGTTAGTTTTGAGCACGCCTCTAACTAAAAAGTTGCCTACGTTTTTGTCGCGTTTGAATGAAATAAGTGGAGCTTGTGAAAAGATTCTACTAGTCTCGGGATCATTTTGGAGTAATTTAAAATTACTAAGAATGATGCTTTTGACTGCGTGATTATGAGGATGGAAAGTGAGGGTGAATGGAATTCTTATCTTTTTGTGACGTTTGTAGTAATGACTGTCGATCAAATTGTTGGGCGCGATGATGGCCTGCTTTGACCACAGAGACGGGATAGCCACGTTTTTCAAACAACTGGCACATCTCCTCTGATTTGCTGGAAAAATCGGAGTCATCACTACATATACGTCGAAGTCTAAGAAATGGGGTTCAAGACATGTGATGGATGTGACGATGAATACAACAAATAACTGTGTGAATCAGTAGGTTTGTAGTGCACACTAGTACATAGCACATTGCCTCTAATAGAAACTTTGATATCTAGAAAAGCCAATGAAGTTTCCCAGGTATATTTAAGAGCCGGATGAAAAAAGTTGACGGAGGTTATAAACTGATCGAGTTCTTCTCTGCTGGATGAAATAGCGTCGATGTAGTCGTCGATGTAACGGCCGTAGAGTTCAGGTTTGGGGCCGTTGTACTGATTAAAGAATTGGTGTTCAACATATCCTACAAAAAGATTGGCATAGCTAGGTCCCATTCTTGTGCCCATCGCTACACCATTAATTTGTTTGTAATAGTTGCCGGCGAATGAAAAACAGTTAAGCGTTAAAACTAGTTCGGCAAGGCGGAGGAGCGTTTCCGAGCTAGGTTCTTTGACAGTGCGTTGATCGAAAAAGTGTTTAAGTGCTTGAAGACCTTCGCTATTAGGAATGACTGTGTCTAGAGATGTAATGTCCATGGTGAAAATAAGTTTGTCTTGGCCGGAGAAATTGAAATCGCGGAAAATTTGTAGTGCGTGTGTACTGTCTTTAAGGTATGATGGCAAAGATTTGACGATCGGCGTAATAATCCTGTCTAACTAGCTACAAATGAGCCATCATCGCGCCCAACAATTTGATCGACAGTCATCACTACAAACGTCACAAAAAGATAAGAAAGACAGAATTCCATTCACCCTCACTTTCCATCCTCATAATCACGCAGTCAAAAGCATCATTCTTAGTAATTTTAAATTACTCCAAAATGATCCCGAGACTAGTAGAATCTTTTCGCAACCTCCACTTATTTCATTCAAACGCGACAAAAACGTAGGCAACTTTTTAGTTAGAGGCGCGCTCAAAACTAACGAGCAACCCGGCACTTTCAAATGCGCGCGCTCACGATGCAAAACTTGTCTTTTCATTGTTAACACTAGCAAGATATCGGGACCTAAGCGATCTGTTAAGATCACCGATCGTTTCACATGTACCTCCGCAAATGTCATTTATTGCATAACCTGCACGTTATGCAATAAATTATACATTGGTGAGACAGGTAGACGACTAGGTGACCGATTCCGTGAACACCTTCACGATGTTGATAAGAATGACAAGGATGCATCCAAGCCAATCGCTTGCCATTTTAATCTGCCTAACCACTCCCAGGGCTCGAAATTAACATTTTTAGTAAGGCGCCAATTGGCGACTGATCCAAAAATTTTGGTCACCAGATCTTAACTTTTAGTCGCCATTTTTTTCACTGATATTTTTTTCTTCATTTTTCTGATGATAATGTACACATGCAATCTTCTTCATAGTCCTAAGTTTAGGTACACGTAAGCTTCTAAGACTGAGATACTAAAACTTAAAAGGAAGCCAGGGCTCGTAAAACATATCATTACGCATTACGAGGCAAGTAATCAATGTGAAAGCAGCTTTTGTCACGTTTCCTGTGCTTCCTCCGCTTTTGTTAAGTTTCCATGTAACATCGAGTCTATAGCTTACATAAATAGACGAACCTGAACATAAACAATCACCAGTTTTCCATATTTTCAGTGCTAAAAAGCCAAGGCTTCGTTGTGAACTTCACGCTTCAATGATTGCACGTGTTGTTTAGTGCGCCCGCAATACCAGCTGCTGAATCAAACATGGCGCTCGATTATGAAACATGTAGATCGAAGAGCCAGAAGAGTCGTGGGTTTGTTTTGTTATTTCTGTGCGCATAAATCGTGCATTTTATCCAAAACTACGGTTGATTTGCCTTTGAGGTTAAAAGGATGAAGGAAAAAGGTGAAGGTTAGTCGCCCACTGGCGACTAGCTCTAAAAATCTAGTCGCCAACGCTTGATTTTTGGTCGCATTGGCGACCAGTGAGTCGCAATGTCGAGCCCTGACTCCAAAAAACAAAAATTTGGTTTATCAACGGAGTTGATAATGTAAATTGACCACCGTACAGAGATTCAGCTTTTAGAATCTCTGTACGGTGGTCAATTTACATTATCAACTCCGTTGATAAACCAAATTTTTGTATACTACTTCCCCACCGACGCAGCACCACAGTTTCTTTAGAAACTACCCTTTACTCCAAAAACACATGGCTATCTGCGGCCTTTCCCTACATTTAGGTACGACGGAAAGCCGCAAGAATCTGGAACAAAAATTCATCTTTCAAATCGGCACCCTTAATCCTCACGGTATTAACGAACGCTTTTCATTTAACTAATATATTCCTATTTTTCACGTTGCCATGTTACCACCAATAGCGTAGCTCCTACTCTACTATAAAAACTACACTTAACCCATAATCCCTCGATTCGCTCTGACGAAGGGCTAACGCTCGAAACGTCAGCTTTTAGAATCACTGTACGGTGGCCAATTTACATTATCAACTCCGTTGATAAAACCAAATTTTTGTATACTACTTCCCCACCGACGCAGCACCACAGTTTCTTTAGAAACTCCCCCTTCATTCGAGAAAAACATCAGTCCATCGTCCACGTGGAGCGTACGTGAGGTACTTTCTTGCACGATTGTGAGCTGTCAGATCGGGCGGAATGTGGGAACTTCCTTCTTCGTCGAAGAAAAAGCGAGCGTTTTCACAACAAACTTATCCATGAGTAAGTTTTTATCAGTTTTCAACGAAAGAAACTACATTTTGCCGAAAAACTTACAACTTCGCTTATTTTTCACAAATCTCTTCTACAAGAGAAGGCAACTGTGTCATTTCAGTGGTGTTTATATAATGGCATGTTTGTGTTGCACCAATAGAAGGAGACTCGTACCAGGTCCCCGACATAAAAAATAAAGCCTTGAACTTCGAATGTTTACGAAATCGAAGGTGACAAAGGCTTTTTAGCCTTTTTCCAAGATAAATCATCTTAAAAATGGCGTATTTATGCAGGAATTTGTAAGAAACGTGTTGCTTTATGTTTAATTTTATGAATTTTGTGCGCCCTTTTGTGAATTATGCGATTTTTCGTGAATTGTGCGATCGGATGCGATTTGAGGTAGATTGTGCGAAATCGCACCATCGCGTAATATCAGAAGGCCGGTCTAAGAGAAGGCAACTGTGTCATTTCAGTGGTGTGTATATAAGAGCATGTTTGTGTAGCACCAATAGAATATATCAGAATTAATATCAGAAGGCCTGTCTTGTGCCTGTCTTCATACTAGACGAATTTAACAAATGGGTTGAAAAAGCATGCTCAAGTTCATCCCAAACAGGTTATGCATCTTTCATTATATCACTAGCTCTGTGAGCGGGCAGAATGGAGCTATACTGCCCACTTGGGATATCACGCTTGGTCTCGCAACATCAAAGATCATGGGTGCTTACCATTTACCCAAAAATTCCCGAAATTTGGTTTGAGGTCAAATGGAAAATAAATTTTTCGGAAATTGTGGACAACCTCCAGAGGGAGTCCACTCTTCTGTTCAGAACGGAATTTGGGAAATTCCCTTCCCATTTGCAAGAATCGTTCACTTTCCAGGCCCTTTCTCACAAGATCGAGTAATTATATGGGATGGAACTTCAGGTAGTAAATGGTACGTGCAATTCTCATCCGGTTGGTCAATAAATTCGGAAAATCGCTTACCTTTATGAAATAATCATTCCATCCGGATTATTTGGCTAAATGGTAAGCACCCCATTTTTTTGGTGTTTTATCCCATGTAATAAATCCTTTGTTGACAAAGCTTTTTCTTTCAAGATGGATGGATATCGGCCTTGTTCTTTTTTAGTGTGTTCATGGACCGCGACGAATGCAAAAAAAGAACTTGGCTGATATCCACCCATCTTGACCTCGATAACCCATATACATAGTCCGTCCCCTCTTTACACTAGAGGGGATAAATAACATGCATAATCTGTCCTGATGAATTATGCAACTCTAGTATAAAAACAGCCAATTTCTTTCTGGCTTTCTTCACAATTTTTGGACTTAGATAATCTCCAACTCTCTTGTATTAGATTGCACTGAGGCCGAACAATGCCATTTTTTACGATGGTGATGGATGATTTCTGGGAAATATGTGGTGTGATATATTTATATGCATATGTTAAGATTTTCGCGGGCAACCCCTGCACTAATTTTTTCCACATAAACATGTAACCTTCCATCGTTGGTATACATTGTCAATAGTGCTCAAACTTTGCTTCTAATTGGTGAACATGGCATTAAAATCAAATGCATAAAAACTTAATTAGCAAGTGTACTATAAACTCTTAACTTTAAGAATGGCAGAAAAAATTGTTTAATCGTGAAAAGAATTAACCTATGACAAATAGAAAAGAAAGGCACCATTAATCTGTATTTCGTTTGTAATTACCTTCGGAACAAACAACAATGTTCTTGCTACACATTTACCTTCGAAAAGTGAGCGAAGACGAACGCGTTCCAGATTTTTGGAATGGTAATAGGTCGACGCAAAAAATTTGCTTAGAGTGATTCGCAGTGAAGCATTCAATCCTCACACGGTCAATGAAAAACTTTACCGGTAAATGGAGGCTAAAATTGAACTGACAATGATATTTTCACCCGTGAGGCTCGACAAAATTGTACAAACGTGCTACTGCATCTCCAAGGCGAGCGAACTGGACGTCCTCGTTGCAAAAATGACAAGAGACGTGACAAAAATGATGGGCAGGCACAACAATTTCAGCTGACAAAATTAAGATTCAAACAACGGAAATGGGCCAACATTCGTCGACAGAATGAAAAAGAGAATATAACAGTAGGCCTTGAGAAAACGGACGAGAAACTGAGATGAAAGATTGGACCTAAATCGACTTACTTGAATACGTGATTTCCGATTGTGTGGGTAAACTTGCCGCGATTGTTGAGGTTACTGCAGGAGAATGAAACACTCCGGACTGAATGATACCACTTGCTTGAAAAACATCCGATTGAGGGAAAGTCCCACTGTCAACACGAGAACGTTTTACATCTGTGTAACGATGGCCCATATCTCTCGTTATCTGCATCCCGTGAAAATGCAATGCGCCATCACGGGTATGGCTGTCGCTGGCAAAAATCGCCCTATGTCCGTGGGGATCGGACATTTTTCCAAGTGTCGTGTCCGTCAATATTTAAGGCTTTGATCGAAGGAAGTATCCTTTGAAAAAGCTGAACGCAAAACAGTCAAACCATAGAGAAATCTCGCATCCACAAAACTGTAGGGGGCATAATATTTCAACTGTAGTCGTTTCGTCAACTTGGTAAGCGATATCGCCGTGAACGTCTGGCAGCGATGACTTAACGTGTTTTGAAGGTTTCCGTTTTGTTCACGAAACTACTGGCCGCAAATCTAACACTCCGCTGACTTCATAGGTTTTGGAAACGTGTTTTCACTTCCTTTAGATAGTCGCTTCAGTTTGTCAAGCATCCAAAAAATCGATTGTAAATAAAATCTCTCTAAATCGATTCCAAAACTTGTCAGCTTCGCAGCAAAAACTTGGTGTTTGTGCAAGTACACGAAGGTTATCCGTTGGCAGCGGACGAAGAGCTTTGTGGTTCAATATATCGGCAACAATGTAAAGTGGAAGTTGGTTGATGAATTGGCTGAATGAGCGTGGGAACTTTTGTAGCAATTCAAGGCCCGTGAGAAAATTAACGCACGCCATATATGGAAGTTATTTACAAATAGCTGCAATCGAACAAAAGGCGCACGCGACCGGCCGCCAAATCAACTCGGTCCACAGGGAATGTCCATATTCATCAACTTTTACCAACATGTGGGCCTTTTGTAAGCTCGAGAGGCAAAGATTTCACCCGATTGGCCGAACCACAATGAAGTCAGCAAATAGATGAGAATCTCTGCCTCGTCTCACCTGTTTCCGAGGCGAAGTTTCTCACGGGAACAAAAAAAGAGAAAACTCGTTTTGTGTAAAAAGAGCTGTCAAAGAAATGAAACAAACATCATATCGAGTTTTAAAACGGTCTCCGAAGACCACGAACCTAATTCGTAAAATAAATAACGTTGTTTTATGGCAACATACATACAAAAGTACGCGCTATAACAACCTAGAGCGGGGGAACAAGTTATCTTGCACTCGCTTTGTATTGAACTATATTTAAAACTGTAGAACTTGAAATAAATCGGCTTTGAAGTACAAATATTTCACCGTTTTGCACGCCTTCGGCTTGGTGACATCATTTAAGAGAAATTTGCTTTCTTCTGTGTTGGCTTTAACCGCAAAACAATGGTTACAAATGAAGGGCAGACAGATCACCACTTTTTAAAAATAAATTTAAAGAGGTCCAATATCATTTGTTTTGTTGAATATTGACACTATTCCGCTGCATTCATTAAAACCGAGGAAAAAGGATTGTGCGCTATCTTGAAAAAAAAATTAACCAAGCCGTATATAATTTAAAATTTAATTCAAAACGGAGTTCTGTCGTAACTTGGACAAATTTCTTTCCATTGGAAGTTTGTTTGTAGTTCCGGAGGTCGCATTTCTGTGGGAATGACGTATTTCCGCAAGTAGCACTTTCAGCTCACAGTGTAGCCTGATTCTCAGACGTCCGAGGTCGTTCGCGGCCATTTAGGGAGAGAGGGAAAGCGAAGTGGCCGCGAACGACCTCGGACGTCTGAGAATCAGGTTATGTCCCCAGAGGCCGCAATTCTTTCTGTCAGCACTAAGAATAACGAACTCTTACCTCTGGCTGGTTCCGAACCAGTAAGTCCAGGAATCACGGACTTCCGGTTCTTTTGCGCAATCTCAGAAATTTTAAACAATTGGTAGCTGTCAACGGTTACCAAAATAGACCCCCACAGAGACTGCGCGTATTTCTGAACCGGCCAGAGGTTGCCAGAGGTCGTTATTCTTGGTGCTGACCGAAAGAATCGCGGCCTCTGGGGACGAGAGAGTCCTCCAGTCATGCCCACTGCAGACTTTGAGAGTGGTTACAGCAAAGGAAGACACAGGCTCTATCTTCGCGGTGGGAGTGAAGAGGCTAGTGTCCAATTGTAAACTCCCCCCACCCACCTATCACCCGCACCTCGCGTACTGCTAATTACACACGAATAAGAACAAAATGTTTGAGTATTCAGTGATCTGTATCGTGCTGACCAAGTATATCAATGGGAACATACTTAACAATGACATGCTCTTTCAAACAGGAAGTAACGTCAAATTTTTGTTAACCACTAATGACAGAAAATGATTCGGCAAGATTGTGTTTTAAATGAATGGCTTAGTCGGCAGGGCGCCGCATTTTTTAATAAATAGAAATCAATCCATGAAGCACAGCAGGGAGGAAATATGCGAATCAGCTGACCGATCGCTCCGCACGTCTGGCTCTTGATAATGACGATAGCATCTCACAGTTATCATCCATATATGAGGGTCGTGAAGGGGTAAAACGAGAGCTGGGATTTGCCTTTTTTAGAAGTTGGGAAATGGGATTTTGTGCACTGGGACTGGGTTTCATGAAACAAAAACAATAGAAAAATGGGAATGGGATTTCAATGTGAGCAACACAGGCTGGGATTGTGGGGACTTTAACGGGGATTTGAAAAAAAGAATTTGCGTGTAAATGGGATTAGGACCCCCCCCCCCCCCCCCTCCTTCACGACCCTCATATATAATTGACTTCACTCTCAGGTCTAAGTGCGCATGAGTCATGCACAAAATCTCGTCCCCGGCGTCCGTGTTTCTTTTGGTCAGCAACAAGAATGACACGGATTTGAAGCAAAAACGGTCGTTAACACCACTATCGCGACTGCGCGTCTTTTTTGGCTGTGACCCGATTTCGTGCTCGTGTTGCCGACCATAGTAAAAGCGTACGGACTCTTTGGACGAGAATTGTCAAGTTGGACTTTACTCAGTATGCAAAATTAGCAAATGTTTGTAATCGAGAAAACGAAAAAAGAGGCACAAGCACCATAGTTCATCAGTGCATAATTTTTTTAAACCAAAGGGGACTACGAAATTATTTTTGACCTTCATTAAAAAAAAAATGTTCATAAACGTTACGATCACTCACTTGCAACATGTCTACTAAGTTTGCGTTTTACATCTGAGGAGCGTTTTTCTGCCATTATTAGTCTATTCTGTTCAGTTTATTCTTGTTGAAAAAGTTCACTGTATCGAAAACCCAAGCCGCCATGCTAGCTGATCCTCACCTATGGAAAAGAAAACATTTTTATTACACTTACCACGATGTACATTCAATAAGAAAATAGTTTATTTTGCGTGACTGCACCGTGCACCGCCGGGCTCAGTTGATTGAGTGTCGGGTGGTCACGCGAGAGTTCGAGGGTTCGAGCACCGGCTTAATCAATACCCAGGATCTTAAAATAATTGAAGAGAAAGTGCTCCCTTCGTAAATTTTCAATTTCAAGTCTTCTTAACCCTAGGCTTCGTCTAAGAAATATCTTCTATCAAGTGGGGCTATGATCCTTGCTTTTTGCAATTGCGTAAAGAAGCCTGAAAAATTCAGGACTTCAACGGGGTTTGAACTCGTGACCTCGCGATACCGGTGCGACGCTCTAACCAACTGGGCTATGAAGCACGGGCGTTGGGAGCTGGTCATTTGTGGGTTCTAATGTTCCCGTGAGAAATGAATCAACGATGAAATGATATATTAAATGGATCATATATGATTTCATATCCGCAGTTCGTATATGATCCTTTTCATATATCATTTCATCGTTAAATATCTTCTATGTTCATAAATTCACTGTGGGACATTAAAGAACCCACACGGTATACGAGAAGAGGAGGGGATGAATACAGAAAGTATCCTAAACATTCATTAAAGCTAAACCTTAGGCCTATAAACTTTTGTTTACGCATAATTAGGCCTAAGGTTAGCTTTTTATGCATGTTTACGATACTTTCTGTTTTAATAAAACAATGACCTGTGGCCTGTAAAAAATACCAGCACTGAAATGTTCTACGGGGAGGGAAGGGGAAACACACAGCACTAGTGCACAGTGTTTGGGGGAACAGATAACACGGGGGAACACAAAACGCTGTGACACCGGCCACTGGAGAGAACAGGACAGCCACAACACCGGGGACTTCATATTCTGTTATCATATTTATCACTATGGCGTGATTACTTTCCTTTTTTTTTCACATTTCTCTTTGTTTTGATGTATTCTTAAGTCGGCAGGTTTGAAGGGAACACTGTGCACTGAAATTTTCTATGGGGAGGGAAGGGGAAACACACAGCACTAGTGCCGAATGTTTGGGGGAACATATAACACGGGGGAACACAAAACGCTGTGACACCGGCTTGGCGGTGATGTCTCTAAAAAGGCTTCTGGTGTATGAAACCACCTAAGCAGAAACAGCTTTAAGTGAAAAAAGCACTTTGCCGATCGAGTGCTGGAAATGTAGATGTAGAAATTATTCAGTGTGTCATTCAGTGTATAGGATGCAAAGAACCGTGTTCTGGCAGAGATGAACTTAATTAGATGCACGACGACCTTGATAAGCGTCACAAACTCAATGTTCCCTTTCTCGGTCTTGCTCTGTTCCCCAACTTCAACATCTCTCGCGTCTGGGAATACAGACAATCAACGACATCGTGACGGCAAAGTGTCCCCCAAACCGGCCAGCTCTCAAGTAAACTGAGAGAAACTGTACAGCAGGGATTTACTTTAATATATGTATTGCTAAGGCCCGTTTTAAACGTCGCATTTTGCATGTGCCGAATCTAAGCAAATGAGCGAAAACAATAGATTTTTCTCATTTGCATTAGTGTCGGCACCTGTCAAATGCGTCGTTTAAAACGGGATTAACTCTCACAGTAGGGAGCTTACGAAACGAGGACGAAGACGGCTACGAGGACCGTTTATTTAAAAATACAAGTTCGCGTTATTCATATCACTACGAAACTATTTCATGTCGTTTCGCGTTAAAAAATTGTAGTAACTGTCGAGGAATTAAACTGGTGTGAGTGGGTTGGAAGCGTAGAGAGAGAACTGAAAATTCCTCGTCATGTGCTAACGTCTTCCACAGAACCTTGAATTTGGTCATTTCACGTCGTCATTTAGGAGATGGCGACAAAGAAATGTACCAAAATGTAAAACGCACGTGCAGAGCCATTGTTTTTGCTCACTAAACCTATTGTTTTGTAGCGTCGTCGTTGCCATAGGCGTCGTCATTTCGTAAGCTCCCTAGTGACAGTGCAGGGACGGCGCAGTGGTGAGAGTACTCGCTTCCCACCAATGATGTGGCCCGGGTTCCATTCCCAGACTCGGCGTCATTTGTGGGTTGAGTTTGTTGGTTCTCTACTCTGCACCCTGAGGTTTTTCTTCGGGTACTCCGGTTTTCCCCTCTCCTCAAAAACCAACATTTGACTTACATACTTTATTAACTTTCTCCACTGGGGCATTTCAAAGACAGTATCCTAAATAAATACAATATACAATACAATATATAATGCACAATATACTAAAATAAATATATAATATACAATACATAATGATAAATCTAAAAATTATCGCGTATCTTATTAATTAGGCGGTGCTTAAAAACGCGCGTGGATTACTTGATTTGCGTTAATTACAGTGTCCCCAATTAGCGCTCCACCGCTATAACAACCAGACACTTAAATTAAGTTCCTTTTCTTTGCTTTTTCACAGTTACCTTCTTTTTAGAAATAGGTTGCAAATGCCTTAACTCAAAGGGACGCGTCCAAATTGGGGCATGCATCTAATTTCGTGCACCAAATTTAATTCGGAAAGTTAACATTCCAACCCGTTCAGAGTGTACAGTATAGCTCATTTATTCATATCGGAAAGGTAGCCACATGCGAAAATGATCCAAACTCATGTTCAAGATTTCGTCCTCCACGAAGTCAGCTGGAAATCCTGATTAACTCAAGCATATTACACGGAAAGTGATTCAAGTGAAGAATCCTTATCGTAAGGCTAGGATAAGGGACTGAGGCATTGCTAACCAAAATACCTCTTGTAACTTGGCGCAACCATAATGGTATTGCGCGATAGTATTCGTTCTTCACTTTGTTTAAATATATGCGGATAATTTTTCTATAGTTGAATTGATACGAACATTCTGTGGAAAAGATAAACAGCGAACGACTGTGGCTTTCGTCAAAACCTTAACTTGGTTTCTTTCATGGTCATTTCAAGTGGTTGTTTTGCAACTTTGTTTAAATATATGCGGATAATTTTTCTATAGTTGAATTGATACGAACATTCTGTGGAAAAGATAAACAGCGAGCGACTGTGGCTTTCGTCAAAACCTTAACTTGGTTTCTTTCATGGTCATTTCAAGTGGTTGTTTTGCAACTACGGAAAAGAAAGGTACTAACTTTGATGCATCACGTTCAGCGCGATTATGTCGCCTCTTGTAACCAAATTTAATTCTCTTACGCAAGAGAAAATGACAGAGAGTCTGTCTCCTTAATTTTCTTTCGTCTTACGTCTATGATTTCACTTGCATTTTACTACGTAGAGTGTTTTTTATTGAGTGACGACAAAGTGCAAGTCATCCGCAAGCCATGCGAGTCAACATGCGAGTCAACAATCATTGAAAGCTAACCATAAAATGGGTCCTTAGACTTAATAACTGTTTATCAGCGCTCGGTTTTAAATGGGTACTTAGACTTAAATGCAAAATTCGCATGGCTCGCTGGCTCGCAGATTGTCCAGCCCCGTTTTTATTTGAGTGTTGAAGTCAGTACTTTTGCGATTTCAAGGGTAACGGCCTCGCTATGTTCTACGGAGAAGAGGAAATGAAAAAAAAAAAAACCACGTAAATTGCCTTGTGATTGGTTCATTCATGATCTACTTTTGTTGTGATTGGCTCCGCCGTGCCTGAAATAGGCAACGAGGTGAGCAGTGCCGAGTTGGCTATAATGCACCTATCAATGTTAAGCCCCAGGGAGGGTGGGTCGGGCTAACCACGGGTGTTTAATCGTGAGGTCTGTCCCCAGGGTAGGGATTTTGATCATATGTGACGTCCCCAGGCTAGCGATTTGGATCATACAAAGGACATTTTACCACCTTCACTTGTCGCTGGGTGGACATTTTGACCAATTAATTTGTCCCAGGGGTGGGGAATTTGAATTATTTTAAATGAAATTGTCAAAATCTCTACCCCATTCCCGACCCCCCCTCCCAGGGGGCTTAACATTGATAGGTGCATAATCAAAACAAAAACTGAAGCAAGGTGACACATGCTTGGCTATAATCAGTCTCGTATCCAACAAGTGCGAATGGAATAATTGTTTTATTAAATTTTATCAAATTCTGAAGGTGTCAGAAGTTGTGTCCCAGGAAATTTCGCTTCCCGCACAAATCTTTCAGCCTTGGCAACACTTGACAATGAGTTTCCATATGAGGTCTTGTGGTATATGAGCTGATAACCGAGATTGAGTGAACAAATCAGAAAGCTAAAAACGCAATTTCCGAGGACGAAAATTTAATAAAAATATATGTCCGTAACCGCAAGTTTACGTTTTTGAATTTTTGTGGAAGTGGTCAAAGCCTAGCAGAAGAATAAAATTGATATCCAGAGCGACTGAAGAAAACAAAATAACTTGTTCTCAATCCCTTTTTTCGCTCAACACTGACAATATATGCTTAATCATGCTGTTCGCATACACCCGACTTCTAGAGTGTTTAAAAATATGTACTCCAGTGAAGGTGAACATAACGCCCCAGGCTATAGTGTCACAGCCGAAAAACAACTCACTCAGCGTTGGTCGGAGTTATTTTCGCTGTCAGCTTAGCCTCGTTAGTGTTTATTGACTGCGGGACTAGAATAGACTATGGCAAACAATTTGTCTGGCAGCCTTATTTTTATATTTCTTAACGACTACTGTATCAGTTTATAATCTATTTTTGATCATATAGTCTTCTATTTCTCGTCAGGTATGCATCCGGTTTTGCCGGGACCAGTAAACTTAAGGCTACACTTCAATTCAGGGACACTTAAGCCGGATTCAAGCCTATTGCGTGTAATAGTAAACAAAGTTTGAATCATCACGCACAGTTTTGCGCCAATACTGCGACACAATGTCCCAGCAGAAAGCTTTTAGCCAAATAAAATCGATTACTGGTTTCAGAAGCAAGGTTTGTAGGAGTGTAGGAGTAGTCACTCATCGCAATTTCCGTGCTTTCTTACAACCATGTCAGTAGTCGACAATTTCAATTAATCTCGTGGTAATGAGCCATGGGTTCTTTTTTTAATACATAGTCTTCTGTTCAGTATAATACACATAACAATTTGAAGATAGTGCTACGCATGGCTTTTTAAATCCAATCCACGGTATGCATTAGCAAGGCCGTCTACGTATATGGACCTTTGCTAGTTCGCCCACACGTGGTGTTGATGTCATCTGTTAACTACAGACGCTTGTTTCATTTAATAAGCGACCTTGGGCAACTGAAATGTTTAATTCAAGTGCTCCGCTTGGTTTCTTCTCTAAGAGGAATCGGAGACGAATTATATAGTAGTCTGGTGATATGGTGAACAATTAAATTTTATCACGCGATTTTTCGTCCTCTCCAGTGAAATGGACAAAACGACACCTCTACTAATCAGTCGTCTTTGTTCAAGGTTGTCAAGGCGCATTTTATATAAGTAACGGTGTATGAGTATCAAGTGTTTTTTCTTGGTTTCTGATGTAATCTGCAGCTGTAGCTTTTGTGCAAATGATACTTTTCGTATTGCTTTAGTTTCCACTTTGACTCTTGAATCAACAATGAGTTTTACAGCTATTTATCAGGCGTTCTCTTTACTCACCCTGTTAATTGGCTGTCTTGAATTGATTTTTTTTCAAAATGAAAAGTAAAGTTATGATTTGAAACACAATACTGCAGGTTCGAATTCGGCCTAACCCCTTTACGACTAAATGCTGTTCGTTGACCTTCTGCAAAGAGGGGCAGTATTTCCAAGCGCACGTTCTAACCTATGACTGAATATTTCAATATCATTCTGAATTTACTCACCCTCAAAGCAACTATATATATCCTCGTTAGAGCTGTCTTTGCGGAAGT
>NC_090892.1:11293850-11313850 GCF_036669925.1 Montipora capricornis
GCCGTGGTAGTGAAGACACAGGATCACACTTAATTCTGAGGGCGTGAGTTCGAGTTTCGGTAAGGCTGAACAGTGATAGTAGACTAACTTTGAGCTGAATGGTTAGTGTATGAATACAGAAACCGATAAGCTGAGGTGCTTAGGGCAGAGGATAAGGGAAGGTATAGGACTGGTGTTTTCAATCTTTTTCGGGGGTTGATAGCTGATTTAAACTTGGTAGAGTGCATATTCAACCTAGGTAAAAACTGATTCAACCCATGCCCAGATTTGACCGACAACATGTATTTGAATTGCAAGCTATAGTGATCACTTCCATCTTTCGTCTATAACCCGCGCTTCAGATATGATACATTTCTTTCACCTTTAGTATTAGCTAAGACGAGGCACTGGATAAAAACTGTGTCCTTTGAGATTAATTAAGGGAGAAAATCCTCCTGATGAGATAGAATGCTCGGTTTTTCCACAATGCCGACTTCATGAGCCAAGTTTTATTCGACCAACTGATTTCATTTTTGATCGGCCGAAAAGTCCTTTTCAGCCGGCACGGCGCGGCATGAATATCGACGGGAGATAAATGAGTCAAAGTCGGATTTTCACAAGAGCCACAACTAGCGCAATAGCCTGTTCCAGGCTCCCAGATAGTCGTTTTTCGCACGCATTTGTTTTCTCTTTCCCTACTATCTGGAAGCCTGGAACAGGCTACAAGCGAAAATGACATAGAAGCCATCGTCGATCTCACTTTCCGGTTTTTCAGGTCGACGTTTTGCTCAATAATTCCCTTGGACCGCATTGGCCTGGGTCTAAACTGCGAAGTTAGTGGAGGTTTTTGCACCAAAGGCGTCAATTCATTTCGCAATACGAATCTCGGTTAGCCCCAGAATGACAAGAAAAGCACACTATAACTTCTTTCTGTTCCATGGTTGAAAATTCGATAGTCATTGGCTAACGGAGGAAAATGATCCTTTTTAAAGGCACACCTTCAACCAACAGGCTTCTCGACCGTTTGTTTTTGTTATAGAAATTCGCATTGCTTATCGCAGCGATCTTATTGAATGAATTTCAGCTTTGGCTGGATTTTCATGTATGAAAATTGTTCCATGGAACGCAATGCCTGTCAGTTGAAGGCGGGCCTTCAAGTTTGGCTAAATCATGGAGGTCTTGGACGCTAACACCAAAGTGTGTGCCATCTATTGATCTTCCTTCCCGAGCACGTGATTACTTCCAGCCAATGACTGCCAAACGACGTCTCGTTTGAATTGTCATCCGTATCCACGTACCCAATCACGTGATCTGTATTGATGACGTGTTTGCAGCAGTGCATTGCAGTCAACCGTAATGACAATTCAAACAAGTGAAGAGATGTGAGGTCGAACGAATAATTCTCGTAAAACAGTATATCACTGTTCCCTTTCTTCTTTGAAGTTCGAAATGATTGCAAAATCTTCTGTCCGCTCATCAAGGACAACATCAAGTACAAATCTGCAAACGAGAAAAAAAATTATAAATGAGGAAGAGCGAAAAGGAAAATGCGTACTCCGTCTCATCTCGTTCTCGCTTGCGCGTCTCCCAACAAAACGCAACCATGTTAATATCGCCTTCTTTACACGAAATACTCGACTTACGTCTTCTTAATTTAGGGACGTATCCCGATTGCAGAATGAACGGGATAAATCCCGAAGGAAGCATGAAGCGACGGAAAAGCGTTCTTAGGGCCGATTTACACGGTACGACTTTGTCGCATGCGACAACGGCTTACGACAGGCCCACATGATTTACAATTGTTGTGTACGTCAGAAAAAATGTCGTATCATTTTAAAACATGTTTTAAAACGCTGCGACAATCGTAAGTCGTGTCGTAGGCCTGTCGTGAGCTTGTCGCATGCGACAAAATCGTATCGTGTAAATCGGCCCTTAGCAACTACGGCGGAAACGATAACAAAAACGTTTTCTTCTTCTGCTATTATCCACTCTCTATGCGTGAAGTACGCTACAATTGGATTGGTAGGGGCGCTCTTACAGTAAATACGGAGGTTAAAAGACTCACTTAACGTTCAAATGGATACATCGTCATCAATGAAAGCCTCAGTGACAAATTCACGTTATTTTTTGTTCGCAGAGGCTAGGGCGGTGAAGAAATGTACCAAGATGCATGACGCACGTGCAGCGGGAATTTTTTTTTACTGATTAAGCTTAGTGTTTGGTGGCAGGGAGTTCAAGACGTCGACGGAAACGTCACCTCAAAATATAACTTTGCACTGTCGTATGTCTTTCGCAATAACTCCATCTCGTTGTCGTCCTACAGTGTGGGCGAAGTCTCCTAACAATAAACTTGGTACGAGCGGTTTCAGAATAAAAATACAGAATGAAAGGTTTGTATTTGTGAGTTCGCGTTGTCGTCAAAACCTCAAACGGTTTGGTGACTTCACGTCGTTGTGCAGAGTACTGTAAGATCCGCACGTGCAACACGATAATCATTTTTCCTCTTTTGACCAATGATATTCTTGTTCAGTTTGTGGCGTTCTCGTTGATGACCGCGTCGTAGTTGTTGATAGTTCGGTTTTAGAGAGAAAAACCTTAAATAACAATGACCACAGCCAGGTTTTCTGAGCCCGCGAGACTGAGCACCCCCAGCAAACCATTGTTTTACCGAAAACCGCTGGTCAGCAACCTATTAGAGGGCTCAAGCAAGGGCAACGACGACGGCTTCGAGAACGACTCATAGAAAAAAAAACACAACTTCGCTTTATTTCGCGATCATCCCAAGTCTTTCGGCAAATGGAAAATGTGTGCAAACTTTCGTGGAACAAAATTGGTATGAACGGTGTGGCGGTTTTACCGTTTAGAAATCGATAGAGAGCAAATTTTCATCAGGTTCTCGCGTCCTCCAGCTGCACAACCAATTGTAATATCCAGGCTTTTCGAGCATTGGTTTGTTTGTTATTTTTGCTATTTATTTGTTTAAGCAGATTGAAGTTTTGGCCGCTATTCAGCTGATGTGGACCTGCTATACCCACCCACCCATATACACACAGAGGACAGCCACAACACCGGGAACTGCATCCCCTACTCTTCTCGAATAGTGTGTGGGTTCTTTAACGTCCCACAGGGAACTAATGAACATGGAACTAATGAACATGGAAGTTATTTGCGAGACGGCACCTCCGGCTTATCGTCCTTATCCGAGAATACTTGAAAGTTTAACCATTTGTGGGTGTAATTACAAAGGCAGCACTTTCTCCTCAGTAATTTAAAGACCATGAGTGTTGGTCCGGCCGAAGTCGAACTCACGACCTCCCGCATAACAGCCCGGTGCGGCGTGCACGTCGTCCCGGCGAAAAACACACTCTTATTCTTTTGGCAACCCTTACTCGATCCTGTCACTTTCTTTATCTTAAAACGTAGAAAAAATGATTCCTACGGATCAACTGAAAATCACCTGAACAGCTCACACCACATCTATCCTGTTTCTTTTCGTCAGGAGCTTTACAGCAGAGGTTTCTGGCTTTGACAACACACACTTTTAACCGATTTGAACTCTTCTCATACTTCAACGATATATTCACCTCTCCAGCTGGAAAATCTGGAAATAGCTAAAAATGAATTTAAAAAAAGGAGTAAACATCTAGAAAGTATTGAACACTATCAACCACGCGGAAATATATCCATTCTTTGAATCTTTGGCGATTTTTCTGATTTTTCTCACTATCTTGTCGGAAATCAACATCATAAAATATGTTACTCGTGGTGGTTCGAAAAACAACTTGGAGTTCAGTGTCTCGTTTGTTCAACGAACTTGTTCCAAGAGAATCGTCTCAATAGTTACCCTCGCTGCTCCCCAAAATGAACCGAGTTCTCTGAGCACAAAAATGTTATGGGCAGATATTTAAGGCCACAACATAACACAGGGATCCATCTCCCACAGAACCTATTTTTCTCCGTTTGGGCCAGAACAGCTGGAGTGGATGTGCTATACTTTTAGGAAGTAGAATATATTATACTTCTTGTACGCTTTTAAAAGGCTTTACGTAGTACTGTTTGGCCCACGCGGCCGGAACTTCGATAAACTTGATTACTCGAGGGCGTTATACAGCGAGAATTTCCATTGCAGAAATCATGTCGACTTTGTACATAATTTTTTTTCTATCCTTGATCGCTTTCCTGAAAAGTTAACATGTTATGGCCGAATATCGTCTTCTATTTTTAATTTCTTAAGGACAAATGTAAGCGAAGGGTTGAGTGTAGGTTAACCACGCAGTGTACGAAAATTCTCCGATTTAATCATTTTTAGTATTAAAAATTTTTACTCTTTTGCTTCACTTTTCTTTAGAAAAGTCAATGTTGCTTTAAAAATGCCTTTCAAGCTTTAACTTCTTTTTATCAATGTTAAAGAGAGTGGGCAGTATATGGACGCAGAAGATACTGAGCGCCTTATAAATGTTTTTCTCACTCTTAATTGTCTTAAACCTACGATAGTGAAGCAAGAAAGACGGTCAATGAACCGTGCAAATGCGGCTAAAAGGAGTTATGTCAGAAGAAATAAATTTGTCGCTTTTAAAACGACAATATGTTGTGGAGTCTTTTAAGAGATCACAGAGACCAAAGATCAAACTTTATAAATTCAGAACATCTTAATTCAAGTCTTCAATCCCAAATCTTTTGATAAACATGGAAATTGTAAATTGAACGTGTTATGAAAACCGTCATCGCTTGCAAAATCTTGTCTTTTACGATCGCCAAGGGGTCTAAACAGTGCTGCTCTCTTACATGCGGATAAATCGAGTCTTCATCGCCTCGGAATCCATTCTTCCTCGGCGAATTATTGTTATCTGCAACACTTTGAAGCGAAGGTCGATCGTCTTCAGAGTTCGCTAAATGAAGCCCTTTGAGAGCATGAGTTCCTTCCGTAAACAAATTCAAAGCGGGTTTTGATCTTGATTTCTTTTGTCTGTTGATCGTGTCTGCTTGGAAAGCCAATGGCTGAACCGGCCATGGCCTTGCTTTCGGGGAAATGATGTTTTGATTACTGCTCGCCTCTTTCCGCGATTCTATCCATTCGAACCATGTTTCTTCGTCTTCTTCGTTCTCGAAAACCGAAGTAGTACATTGTTTACAATTGTTATTCCCCATTTCTAATTGCTTGGTGCATCGATGAGGCTCAAATCGAAACCTTCCTTTTTCGAATTTTCCCTCATGTTAGCACTTCCACTTTATAATCAATTTTTTGAATAGAGAACCTGCAACAGTTTTTCCCCCGCTTTCAATTTAAATGAGAACAGCGAATAAGTAAACAACGTTAGTGGTTACGCACAAATCGTGTTGCAAATTAAATATTCAAAATCTTCGGTTATAAATAGCATCAAGCTCGTACTTGTTGTACCACAGGTAGCCCAAGCTCGATATATGAGCAGCTCTTTATATTATGACTTCCAGGTTGCATTGTTACGTGACTCGAGCGATTTGCCTAGTGTTTCTGTGACCTGTGAAAATGTAGCGATTTAAATAAAAATCGTCTTACCTTACTTTAGTTGAGTGTTTTTTTCCCTCCTTTGTGGTCTTTGAGCCGATTTACGGCCATTCCTGTTAGTTTTAGGGGAACCGGTTTGCTCCCTCTCTCTCGCTATATACATATATAGTAAGAGAAAGTGAACTAGTTTTCGTTCATATATTCGATCTACAGATCTGTTTCGTGGGAGTGTATCCCACTCGTCAGGACCTAGATGACAATGTTAATTCGTGGGTTTTTATATACCATTCCCTTGAAATTACAATAATTAGGTGTTTTTTAGTAAAAATTTGTTTGCATGCCTACAAGTGTTCGCAAGTTCTGTTCTTTGCTTGAGGGTGGCAAGCTCTTGTTTACATATAATGTAGAACTTTTCTAGCGTGCACAATTTGCATCTTTTGGTTGCATTAGAGTATGCCTGTGCCTTATCAAGAATTTTCCATCTGATCGTGTAATCTACTCCCGCTTCCTTTAACTGCCACACATGCTTGCTGAGCTCAGTTTGGTTGCTGTATACTTCATTTCTAAATGATTGTTTGTGATTTGCAAATCTAGACTTAAAGTCTGTGTCGGTTAAACCCACGTAGCATTCACTCCCCTGCTTTGTTGTTACGATGGCTTGGTATACGATGCCCTTAGTAAGGCACTGGTTCTCTAGTGGGCAGGCCTCTTTCCTGCGGCAATTGCAGAGCCTGGCGTCGCTTATGGCTTCGCCTGAGTTGGTTTGCTTCAGCAGGCGCTTGTTGTGTGCGTCGATTGTGCTCTTGACGTTGGGCATACAGCTGTAGGATAGCTTGAGGGTGTTACGGTTGAATTTAGAAATGAAGTATACAGCAACCAAACTGAGCTCAGCAAGCATGTGTGGCAGTTAAAGGAAGCGGGAGTAGATTACACGATCAGATGGAAAATTCTTGATAAGGCACAGGCATACTCTAATGCAACCAAAAGATGCAAATTGTGCACGCTAGAAAAGTTCTACATTATATGTAAACAAGAGCTTGCCACCCTCAACAAAAGAACAGAACTTGCGAACACTTGTAGGCATGCAAACAAATTTTTACTAAAAAACACTTAATTATTGTAATTTCAAGGGAATGGTATATAAAAACCCACGAATTAACATTGTCATCTAGGTTCTGACGAGTGGGATACACTCCCACGAAACAGATCTGTAGATCGAATATATAACGAAAACTAGTTCACTTTCTCTTACTAGACGAAGCTCCAATATTGTCAAGCACTCTTGAGGAAAAATCGGTCACATATCCAGTGTTTGTGTGTGTATATTATATATATATATATATATATATATATATATATATATATATATACAACCCCTTCACTTAACCACTCGACTAGCACCTCACGAACTGCCAAACGTCTTTTAACACCCACTAAGAAGCAAGCTTACACCTTGAAAACTGACGGTTACCAAAGTTCAAGAGCAATCTAAATGGAGGATTCTTCATTTGGAGCAAACTGACAATGAAGGATAACCCTTCATTTGAGGAAGAGATCGTGTTGAATTAGTTCTACTTTACATATGAAAGAGAACTAATTATCATAGTCGCACTTAGACTCGCTTTAAAGACGAGGCAGAAATGAACATTGATGGTTTGCTTCTGACGTCACGACGGCCATGTTGATGTACAGAACAAATGTCTTTTGGGAATTTAACTCTATTATTATGCAAAACTTGTGGGTTCATTTTCTATTTAAGAATAGCTAACAGTGGTTTGTGCTTCGCAGGTGTATGTCTGGTGGGCCTGGGCTAGCGTGAGGTATATAACATGACTGTCTCGGAAATTTGAAACAAAAGCCTTTGCCAGCGGGTATCAAAATGGTCCTACAATTTTGGAACAAGCCAGAGGTCCTTAATCTAGATGTTCGGATAGACACTATATTGGGGGAAAATAAGAGAAGCCGCAAGTTGAACATCTGCATCGTTCGATACCTACGTAGTCTTCTTTGTGTCTTCAGTTGTGAGCTGATCAATCCGGCATCAGAATTATTCTCCTACTCTTACTCATTTTGGCTACCAAAATATTTCATCAATCATACCAAGAATGGAATAACTAATGACAACCCCACTTTACACTCGCACAAAAATATGACACGGCACTCCGAAATCTCGACACGATACGGTAAATTTCGCGTGTGTAAAACAGTGACAAACAGGTGGCATATCAGGCATTCGTGCCAGAAATTATAGGGGTGTAGCGGAGTACATCTCTCTAGAGGCGTGCTCTGGCGACACTCCAAATATTGGTACCATACTACGATTTTAGGGTGCCGTGCCAATTTTGTGCGTGTGCCAAGCGGTTGAAGTTAGTAAGAAGCAAAACCGCTGTTGCGATCGAGTCGTTGGTTTGACGATAACAAGTTAATAAGTTTGACGATAATAAGCTAGTCAGTACTCAATCCCGAGAAATGTAAATGTATTATTCTCCCAAAAAGCTATTCTAATCTTTCCTTTAGCATTAGTGATGTACAGGCTCCTATCGTAACTCACTAAATTTTATTTTAGTAAACACATTGCCGGGCAAGATTACTAAGAAAGTTGGAAACCAGTAAGATGTTTTGAGCAGACCAAAGACCACGCTATCAATCTCTTCGAAGATGTACGTCTACTACTCGTATGTAATGTCTTATTTTACTTGCTGTTCTGCGATTTGGCATAATTGTGACGAGTCTGATAAGCGGATGCTAGGAAGGCTCAATGTGAGAGCTCTAAGGTATGTCTATTACAAACGGGTGCCCCTTCATGGTGATGATGACTATGGCTTAACTTTGTCCATTCCTCGCCCACAGGACATTGCCATATAAGTTTTTCTGAAACCTGTAAACGGTATGTTACGGCGATATATAAGTGACTAATTGTTCGTCGTACGTAATAATGTGAAGTGCTTTAGAGCCACCAGTGAGCTCTTCGTTCCACGTAAGAAAAATACAAACTTTGGCTTAAAATCTACTACTTGTCTTGGTGATAAAGTGTGGAATTCTTTACCAGATGAGTTACGTTGAACGACAATCCTTCAGGAATTTAAGAATACTGTAAGAGAGCTACTGCATTTGTAATGTTCAGTTTTCTATGATTCACTGTAATAATTTTCAGACTTTAGCAATTGATATAGTTAGAATGTTTGTCATTAATTGATCTTTTTTTTTTTGTTTTAAATATATTTTTTTACTTTTTTTGGCATCTTACCATGTATTGCTAGGGGCCTAATCAGCTTCATCAACCCGAGTTTTCTGAAATGTGAACAATCAGTTAAAAGTGTCTGTTTTCGCCACGTGTGTTAGTATTGTTCCTTTTTGAATGGAAAAAAGCGCCTCATGTCTTCAGTCGTGAAAGAGTCTTCAATTAATCACTCAGTCAATCAATTTATTACAGTCATTGCGTAGGATGGGATTGCCCCGTGTATCCGAACTGGAGGCTCATACGGTATGAAACGCATGACAGTTAAAAATAATTAAGGTTATGGTGGCCCTGTGCGCAAGTCTTTTTCCACGGAAACCTTGATGCTACCATTCTCGTTCCCAGAGCTGCGATCCTCTTGGCCAGCGCCTCTCGATCCGAGGCGCTGGCCAAGAGGATCGCAGATCTGGGAACGAGAATGTGATGCTACGTCCTTGATTGAGTAAAGTAAATAAATTGGTTCTAGGAAAAAGGTTTATTAAAGGAAATTGAAAACCGTCTGGAGATTGACGTTTTGAATGGAATAAAGTTCGAAATGCTAAATCTTCAATCGAACCACAGTGCTCAATTTATTTTCTTCAATTCAAATGGCACTACCAAATTCTTATATACCAAGCTTGATTAATTTCTTGACTGATTATATCAATTAAGTAGACCGAACAGTGGTAGATTTTTTTTTGCCAAACGTTTGGATGGGCAAAATGACAAGCAAGTAAAGCGAATGTTTGCAGGGTCGTTTTCAAATTCACTGATGCTTGAAATTAGAAACGAAATTATTTATTACCTTAAGCAGTCCGGCATTCCATATTGGATACTGAGTGAAAGAGAGATGCGAAACAACAAAGGAGTAATTGTAAGCTAATTGTGGCTTTCGTTTTCCCATAAAAATAAGGGATAACTTCTTCATTGCTGTGTTATGACCATTTTTTACTAATCTCGTTAAGCTTTGTCAAGAATTAACAAGATAGCATATAACAACGGATTTCTACTTGTATGGCTATTTTATTAACTGGTATTCAACTGATACAGAAACGAAAATTTTCAAATAACATAGGGGAGAGATGACAAAGAATGCAAGCATGCAAGGGACAAATGAAAGCTGGAAGGAGTTTGTTTGCGAAGGTCCACACCCGCTCACTTGGTACCATCTTATATTAAGCACTGCATTTGTTTACTACACGATGGCTGTGCTATCAATGTTATTTAGCAAGGAATCAAGACGCCTTCGAGAAATCTCACTTCTTCACGATAACTTGATTGTGTTTCTCATCTTACCTTCCTTAATTGAGAGGTTCGGATTCACTGCGAACAGTTTGACGCCGGTTGTGATTCAAATTTCAGGCCATAAATTCTTCCAAGTGGACACCTGCTATTTTATTGTTTTCCTGCATTCAAGTTTACAAGCAAGCTTTTCATTAGCTGTGACTTACACAATTTACGCAGAATACATTTTACTATCCAAAATAAATGCCATAAATCCGAGATCAATCGTGAACCTTCGCTGGCTGAGTCTGCAAGTTTCAACAGGGGTTATTGTTGCCACGTTAACGTTGTTGATGGACAACACAAATGTTAAAGCTCCTAATGATGGATGCTGTTTACGTTCGGTTAGTGGTTGGACCTTTAAAAAGATAGTGCCAATTGCCTTTGACATAAGCAGCATTTACGCTTCCTATATTCTGCTGCGAGTTTCAATTGACAGGTTCCTTAAACTCTTTGTTTCTCTATGCAAAAGATCATCATTCAAAAAATAAATTGTCCTTTTCCCTTTTCAAGTGATTTGTTTCCTGAAGTGAAAAGTATTATTATGGCCCGTTTCAAACGTCGAACTTTACATGTGCCGAATCTAATGCAAATGAGAAAAATATATTGAGTCACGGTTTTCGCTAATTTGCATTACATTCGGCACATGTAAAGTTCGACGTTTGAAACGGGCCGCAGTGGCCCGATGATTGCAGACTTGTTCAATTCCCCGTACTGGGAAATTTTATTTTAATTATAGCCTGCACACAGGCTCTCCGTGTGTGTAATGGCGCTCGGTCAACAACTCCAATCTCCAGCTGGGATTTATAATGGTCCCAAAAGAAACTGGAAACAATGCGTATGCATAATTTTGGAGGGACAAACAAAGAGTATTATGGTATTTTTGATATTGGCTAATAGACCTTATTCACGATGGCCGCCATGTTGGATTTGCTATTATCACGCAAATTAGCTGCACACTTCTGAGGGGGCAAACAACATAAGTTGGAGAGGTTATAACGAACTTCTTAGCCACACAGATGATTTGTTTCACGTAGCTTTCTAATGTTCTGATAAGAAGTTTTAGTCATATTTGCAAGTGATACTTCGATAAAAAATTCAGCACACGCAACTTCAATTACCTTTGCAAAAACAGCAAAGAAAACGGCCGAGCAACTAACATGCACAACTGCAAAGCACGTGGAATATAGCTTTGCATTTGGTAAGAAACTCGAATTTTAGAAATCCATAGCTGAGCATCTTGAAACAGTCGGCATTCATCTTATGAAGTTCTTTACGCGCCCCTGTGAAAAGCAAGTAAGTCGACACATCGGAACTCCGACTTGTTGGGGGTGCGACTGCTGCGTCTGTTTCCTAGAAAACACACCAGTAAACAGCTTCCTGATGTTCAGTTACGTAATATCAATCATATTGGCTGGAGAAACTTAGAACAAATCGACACAAATTCATTCATCTTGGCGAAATAAAGAAAAAAGGGGGAGGAAAAAAGATACCCCAACTTGACACATAGAACAGCGCTTTTCGCATGACGGGATGCCTGTGATCGCAACCGATTTACATGAAATCTAGGCGAAATGCCAGCCAGTACGTCGACAACCTTGAAATCAACTGGCATCGAAAACAAGTCATCAAAAAACAACGCAAGAGATCTCCAATAACGACGAAAATAGTATGCGTTCTCCTCAGTCGCACGCAAAATGTAAAGCCAAACTGAATTCTGGTAGTTATAGTCAAGTGACGCTATCGTGAAAATTGCCTATTGGGGACACCAGGGGTGTAGCGTCCATATACTCACGTGCGCCCATGTGTGCAGCTCAAATCCGCGAATCCTTTTTCCCTGGAGGCATTATTTTTTTATATTTATTATAAAATCGGACCAAGTTTTTTAAATTTCGAATTAAACTGGTGTCTCAATGTGTGAGTGTTTCCAGTATCTTTTCAATAACCCATACAGGCCTGACCAAACGGATCCAACGTCATCCAACCCTGTTGGACGCTGTTGAAAAGTGTCGAACGACAACGAGGTGGCCAAACGAATGCAGCGTGTTGGATTCAGCATTTTGGACTCAAGGGTCTGGAACCAAAATCTACCCATAATCCTTAGAAAACAAACTCTCGCCATGTTGGCCTTTTCAAGTTTCTTTTTAAAATTATCGATAGAGTTACTCTTATCTGATAGCAAGAGGACGGCTGCTCCAGAATCTTGTATCTGCAACAGCAAATTCGCGGTCACCAAAGGTTTTGCATCATGCAGGTGTGAGGAACCTTGAGAAGACCCAGGGCGTCACTGCGTAGGGAGTAGCGTCCCGGGGTCTTGACTTGCAAAAGATCCTGCAGATTCATTGGCGCCATGCCGCTGAGCTTTAAAGACAAGAAGGGCTATCTGTTCGAAGAGAGATTGCTCAAGCTTTCGTCGCTCAGATATTCAAGACTTTGCTCGTTCATTATTCTGAAACTTGAACTGACGTGGCAACGCGCGAAACGGATGCAACGAATCAACCATCACCATGGATACCGCACGCGTGCGTGCAACACTTTTGAACGTGATGGCCAAACGAATGCAACACTGTTGTTCACACCTTAGAACAAAAAAAACGTCGGATGATGTTGGCAACATGGTGGCCAAACGAGTGCGACATGTTGGATTCAAATGTTGGATGATGTTGCACTAACATGTTGGATCCGTTTGGCCAGGCCTTAACGGCAAGAAACGTAGCAATGGACGAAAGCAAAAAAAAAACTCTATCCTTCGAGGCCCCCACACAGTGTCAGTCTTATCACCAGTCCCCCAGTTCCTGGTTATTTTTTAAAGAAATATGATTGTGATGATTATGATAATATTATAGCAGAGTTTGTGACGTCT
This sequence comes from Montipora capricornis, assembly GCF_036669925.1. Taxonomy (NCBI): domain Eukaryota; kingdom Metazoa; phylum Cnidaria; class Anthozoa; order Scleractinia; family Acroporidae; genus Montipora; species Montipora capricornis. The sequence continues at coordinate 11,306,679 of NC_090892.1, forward strand.
TGCTCTCTACTTGTACTGTAAATCCCCTGTTTGTGTTGTAGCTTGCTGCAGAGAAAACTCGACGGATGGGGAAAATAAACAGCTAACTACTGCTTTTCCCTTCGCGTTTATTTATTGAAATGTCCTTTTAAAGTAGTCGGAAATAGCATTTCTGACCCCCCTAGTTTGGAGCGCCTTTGGCGCTCCAACATTCGAATTCTTCGTGTGCGTGCACCTTCAAAATCTCACGCTACGCTCCAGGTGTGGGTTGAATTTGTTGGTTCTCTATTCTATTCCTACAGGTTTTTCTCCGGCTGTTGTTTTAATCCTTGATTATTGATAGTCTACATTATGTTACTATTAGTAACCTCAGACTATTGAAGTGCATTCGACGGTCGGTTTGGAAGCAATAGACCTTATCGGCTAACTCAATTGTACTAGTTGTACCCAATTCAAATCTCCCAAGATTATGAGTTTTTGTGTATTGTATTTGCGTGATAATGTAGCATTCATATTTACATGATATGGAAATATTTGGAACAAAACATCTTATTCCCAAATGGTTTGAATTGCGTACAACATTAGGTCTATGCGAGGGTTGCGTGAAACGTGAATTACAAGGCGGCGACTAGAACTGGGAACCAGCATTAGCATTATCGTTACCAGATCTTTTCCAATGAATATGACGCCTGGCTTATTATTGGATCTTGCGTGACATTCACATTTCTGCGGTGCCCGAAAATGGAGTGGAATTTTCTATCATACGTCGGTGCTGGTTTTCTTGGTTATTACTCTTTAACCTTTTTTCTACAAGTTATTCATGGAATAAGAGCCTTTGTCCTTCCTGCGATCGGCATAAAGAAGAACTTAAAAAAGCTAGGAGATTGGGCAGGTTAGTACAAAGTTTACAAATATGTTTCTCTAAACTGAACTGTTTTAGAATCGAATCCAATGGGCTAGTTAATGTCTTTTACTCTTAATGAGATTACAGGGGCCTTTGATGAAATCACGTTCTTTAGAGCACTTTCAGATGCCAAAAATATCATACATATACGAAACTGAGCTTAGCTTGTTTTGGTGTTGGACTCTTCTTATGTCATCAGAGAGTCGGGATGTCAGGTGACAGGCAAAGCTAATAGCATCGAACTTTATCCTTGGTTTATTTCAAAAAGGATTTTTCAAATTTTCTGCAGAATCTTGAACATTATCCCTCGTTACTCCGAAAATTCCTGGATACCCAGGTACACAAACTTAAGCTTAACTACTCAAGGACGTGGAATTGCAACCTCACCCAGCAACATAATAGATTTTATTACGGCAAATTAAATGAGCATCATGTTTCTCTTAGCTTGTTTCCTTCCAAAAGCAATTTGATCGAGACTTTCATTTAGAAATCTTATAGTTCTTTGTGTCTCTGAAATCTAACAAGCTTGAAAGTCACCCAGCAACATAATAGATTTTATTACGGCAAATTAAATGAGCATCATGTTTCTCTTAGCTTGTTTCCTTCCAAAAACAATTTGATCGAGACTTTCATTTAGAAATCTTATAGTTCTTTACAAGTGTCTCTGAAATCTAACAAGCTTGAAAGTTGTGGAGAAATTTTTATTAATGGCAGAAAGCAAACCGTATTTGTCATTTGTTTAGCACATTCCTTGGTATTTTTCTGGTAGTACAGTAGGACAATAAAAATTATTGTAATTATTTAAATTAATATTATTGTCACCTGAACCAAGTATAGTCAGATCTCAACATGTATCTCTCATAAGTCTCCCAAAGCTTAGAAGTAAAGCATCCGGAAATAAATAAGTGGTAATTACAAAGTTATTGTTACCACTCTAGTCTAGCATTTTCTCAAAGTATCCCCAAACTGCCGTTGATAAGTATATCAGTGATGACTATTTACTGATGTTACATTTCCAATCTTATTGGCAGCAACATAAACACATAGATTGCTTTTCAATTAAATAGTGTTGCAAGTCACCAAAACCAACAACTCGGTATTATTTTGCTTCAATTCGCTACAGATGTAGGCAGTCAGCTTAGATAATCATGCATACATGTACTTATTGCAAAGGAAATACCTTCAGTGAACGCGATTATAAAGCTTGCAAGCAAGTTGGTTTTGGCTCTAGGCTCTCATTAGTTAAGGGTCGACAAGAGCTTTGAGAAAATGGAAGGATAGTACATTATTTTCGTTATTAAGATGCACATCACTAAGTGACATGTATGAAACTTTTAAATGATATTTTAGAATAAAATAGATGTTAATGCTGATAAGCAAATACTGGGGAGATCCTGGGAGGAAAGAGTGACTTCCCATCACGTGTCTACCTTATTTGGCTCTCTCATTCTTCCCGCCATATGAGCCCTCTCGGTTTGAAATTTTCCAAAGTTCAACTCGTTCAGTTTTTCTCTCAGCATTTTAATCCCTGCTATGGAATTTGCTGGCCTCACAAACGAGGTTTTACGCCTCCTGCTATCGCAAAACAATTTACCTATAACTGGAACCTGGGAACAATTGATTGAACGCCTTCACACCATAGATACATCTGCACCATCTTGTAGCTCGCGGACCCAAAGCGCGGATTCCCATCCTTCCGAACCGGCAGAGAAACGTTCACGCCCCACTGTGAACCCGTCTACTTCAAGTGCTGCTGCTGAGGATTTTCTCCCCTGCGTAGATTCACCAGAAACTGTCACCATTCCCGACGACACTTTGCCCGAAACAAGCAGTCAGCAACGGTCTAATCCAATCCAAGATGGCGTCCGAGCAAGAAGTGCTTCAAACACGGACCCGTCCCCAACCATGCTAGCCACTCTTATCTCCACCATTGTGGACGAAAAACTTAAGAATATACAGCCAACTCAGTCCCTGCCTCAACCGCAAGTGCCTCCACCTCAACCTGTGACAGCTCGACAAACACCACGGCAATTGGACCTCACCGATCCCAACTTCGTCACCAGCCTTCTCAACCAACCCAGTGCCGGCAATGACATCCCTCCCTCTGTCTCTCAAGGACAGTCTTCGCTATCAGCACATGTTCCTCCCAAAGTTAAACAGGCAATATTAAAGGGTGAGTAAGTTGAGTTTGACACATTGCTGCCAGAGAACTCATGTCTTTCAGACAACGATCTTCCCGGGGTATGTATTTCCTTCAACGGAAAACAACTTAGTGTTCGCTCTTCCTCTCGGAAAAAGAAAACGCATATTGATTCCATCGACAAATGGCTATCGGCCTTTGCTGTGTATTGTACTGTTCTTCTCACTTCTTTTCCCCAAAGGGCGGTAGAGATGTTTTCCTATCAAGAGATTATTCGATCAGCGCAAAAGGAAGTTTGCGGGTTTCGCATGGCTTTCCTATGACATTGACTTCCGTCGGAAAGCAGCCACAAACCTCACCGTTAATTGGGGAGAGCGGGACCCTCAACTTTTTCTTATGAAATTTACTGGGCAAGCGAAATCCTCCTGTTCAATCTGTGGGAGTGGGGATCACACCACTTACGGCTGCTCCCTCTCTGCCCTTAGGCCCCCTTCACGCAGAGTCTGCTTCAACTTCAACCGGGGAATCCAGTGCAGCAAAGACCCATGCCCCTTCATTCACTGCTGTAAGTGTAAGACCTGTAATGGAGAGCACCCCTACTACCACCATGAAGACACCTCTTCAAAAACTAGAGGCCATAGTGATAAAAAATCAGCAAACTGCTGGTTTCTTGCAGTCCCAAAAGGCCCAAACTCCCATTAATGTCCCTTTGTTACGTGACCTCCTTAATCACCACCCCGATCAGAACTTTGTTTCCTACCTTTGTGCAGGCTTGACCAATGGCTTCAGGGTGGGCTATAAGGGGCCCCGTATCTCTAGATTCGCCTCTAACCTTCCATCTGCGAACCGTCAACCCCAAATCATAGAGGCCAACCTCCTTGATGAGGTTCAGCTCGGCCGCATTGCCGGCCCCTTCCAATTCCCCCCTTTTGAAAACTTTCAGATTCACCCCCTTGGTCTTGTCCCAAAGAAGAACAGTGAAAAATGGCGTACTATTTTTCACCTATCCTATCCTAAGGGGTCCTCCGAAAGCTTAAACGCCTGTATACCCATTGAAGACTTCACCCTCCAATACATACGTATCGATGATGCCATTTCCATGGTTCTTGAACACGGCCCTGGCTGTTTCGTGACTAAAACCGACATCCAATCTGCCTTCAGGATAATCCCTGTTCACCCTGAGGACTGGGAGCTCCTGGGAATGGCCTGGAAAGACCATTACTACTTCAACAAAGCCCTTCCCTTTGGCCTCCGGAGCGCCCCCTTCATTTTTAATCAGCTTTCTGAATCCCTGGAGTGGTTAGTTAAGCACTATTTAAAGATCCCTTCTATCATCCACATTCTGGACGATTTCTTCATCGTTCAACCACCTCCCTCCTCCCTCTGTGCAACAGCCCTGTGTAAGAACCTTACCCTCTTCACAGAGTTAAACATTCCCCTTGCCCCAAACAAAACCTTCCGCCCCACCCAAGTTCTGGAGTTTATGAGAATTACCCTTGACTCTGTCCAAATGCAAGCGCGGCTTCCCGAGGATAAGTTAATACGCACCCGCACCCTACTTTCCTCATGGTCCTCAAAAAGGGCCTGTGTTTTGCGCGATCTCCAGTCCCTCATCGGGTCTTTACAGTTTGCTTGCAAGGTTATCTCACCCGGACGCCCCTTCATGCAATGCATACTCAACCTAACCCACAATGTCTCCAAACCTTGGCAACTCATTTACCTTAACAGAGAGTTCAGGAAAGATGTTGTCATGTGGCAACTTTTTCTTGACCACTGGAATGGGGTCAGTCGGTTTCTTCCCCCCTTCACCGAACAATCCCCTGATATCCATCTTTATACCGATGCTGCAGGTTCTATTGGCTTTGGAGCCTTTTTCGATAATCAGTGGTTTCAAGGTTCATGGCTTCCAGGTCACCACCTTAACCCTGTCACAGGCATTAGCATTACTTGGCAGGAGCTTTACCCTATCTACCTTGCATGCATGCTCTGGGGCCCCATGTGGGCACAGGAGAATTTGTTTTCATTGCGATAACCACACAACCGTCACTATTCTATCCACTAAGAGCTCCCGAATTCCCCGCATCATGAACCTTGTCCGTTTAATCACCCTCCAAACCCTCCTCTTCAACTTTACCTTTACCTCCAAACATGTGCCTGGAGTCGACAATGGCATTGCTGACAGCCTGTCTCGATTTCAGATGTCCCGCTTTCGCCGGCTCGCACCACATGCATCGCCAGTTCCATGCCTGATCCCTCTTTTCCTGACCAAGGTTTGACCGTACAGGCCGCCACCTATATCTTCAAGTCCATCGCCACCTCAACCCGTCGGACATAGTCCACGGGTGAGCGCCATTTCATTCAGTTCTGCCTCTCCCACAAGCTCATTTCCCCCCAACATCCTTTTCTACCTGCCCACGAGTCCACCCTGATCCATTTTGTTACCCATCTGTCCAACACAGTCTCTTACGGCACAATTAAAGTTTATCTGGCAGCAATCAACAACCTTCACATTGAGTTTGGCTGTCCCCTGGACCTTTCGGCAATGCCAGTCCTTCACAAAACTTTGAGGGGGATCAAACTTTCCCATGGCACCGCAAAGAAGGCTCGCTACCCGATCACCTACTCCGTTCTCCATAGCATCCATTCTAAGTTGGAACCATTTCAGTCTTCCGATGTTGACTCTTCTATGCTATGGGCTGCATTTACCCTTGCATTTTTTGGCTTTTTAAGAAGCAGGGAATTTACCTGCAATGGCAATTTCGACCCTCAGTCCCATCTTGCTAGATCTGACATCTCTTTCCACCCCAACATCCGCTACCCTATTTCATTTGACATCGTAATCAAAAAGTCAAAAACTGACCCTTTCCGGGAGACAGCCAAGCTCACTATCGCAAGGTCATACTCAGACGTATGTGCGGTCACTGCTCTGCAAGATTATATGCTCCAAACTGCAACTCGAGACCCTGGCCGGCCACTCTTCAGATTCTCCTGTGGACTCAATCTCACCCGGACTTCACTCACCAATTACTTAAGGACTCTCCTAAACCTCTGCAACATTGACAGTTCCTGTTATGCCTCTCACAGTTTTAGAATTGGTGCCGCTACGACCGCTGGAGCCGCTGGCATTCCTGACTGGCTAATCAAAACTCTGGGTCGCTGGAAATCTAATGCATACCAAGTTTACATCAGGACCCCCAAGGAAACACTATGTAAAGTCCCCCAGTCACTGGCCTCCTGCTCCTCCTGTTAACAAATCCCCCAGGACTCTTTGAGAACACTAGAGTGTCTCATTGACATTTGCATCTTGTAATGTACTATGGTAGTTGCTTGGATAACTTTATCCTAATTTTCGTGTAGTTTTTAAACCTATAGTGTTTCCACCTATGGCCCCAGCAATTTTCTTTGCACCCATCCCAATCTCTGTCACGTAGATCTGCGCTATCCCCCCCCCAACCCATTTCTCTCAGGCGTTTCGACGTACCCGCCTTCCATTCCTCTGTTCACCACATGCCATAGGTGGGATCACTATCCTTAGCTTAATGCCATAGTACCCTTAAAACAGACCCAAAACAAACAAAAAAAACAAAAAACGCAAACAAAACAAAAAAAAACAAGACAACAAAAAAACAAAAACAAAAAAAAACCCATTTAGCCTCTGTGGGCTTTCGGTTAGACTACCCTACTAAAGTGTTTTTGTGCGAGGGACTTTATTCCCTCTAGTCTCTATGGATCGCCCATTGGTTTGGGCCCTTTCCGCTCATCTCATGGTTTTATATAGTTCCAAACGTGTAGCGTTTTCACCCGTGGTCACCAAAAACAAAACCAACGAAACAAAACAAAAAAAAAAAAAAAAACTCAAAACATCAATAACAGGAACAAGGCCCATTCAACACTTTAGGGCCCTCTGTGACATTCTCGCTTGGGGCTGTCTCCCCCTTTCAAGTTTATGTTGTTCGATGGTTATTTTGACAACAATGTTTTTTGCACGAGGGTCCTATCCCCTCCAGTTGAAGGTTTTGTGCGAGGGTCCTATCCCCTCCAGTCGTTGTACAATGGCCACCGGTTTCTTACAAACAAGGCCCATTCGACCGCTTTCTCTGACATTGTCTTTGGGCCTTCTGCCCTTTTCATGTTCATGTCATACTACGA
>NC_090892.1:11331350-11343850 GCF_036669925.1 Montipora capricornis
GCATACGTTCTGGGCATCTCAACACACTCGCATTTCCTATCGGTGATGCTTACTAAAACAGGGACATTTTTGCGCGGTTTAAAACTATAATTATTCGGAGAAAGTAGATCTTAGTAAGTACCCTTGGTATCCAAAAAGAAAATTAGGGGTAACCATGCATTTTTCAGAGATAATTGAGCTTCAATTTGAGTTCTAAAGAACACCATACATTGCTTTGTATTTTAAAGCTTTTTACAAATATTATTCATGAAGTATCTTTGAAAAATGCGTGGTTACCCCCAATTTTCTTTTTGGATTTCAATGACACTTGTTAAGATCTAGAGTTTCTGCATGATCACACACCGGGGCAAAAATATCTTTAATTGGTAGGCACCGTCCTTAAGTTGCAACATACAGTGTACACATTGAATCAAACAGGCCAATGATGCCAATTTAAATAAATGTAAGCCTGATACATACAGTGTGTGCGCAGCACAGCTAAATTGGCTGCACTTGTGAATGTGTGAATTCAAATGCATGCATGCTTTTTACATTGTACTTCTGGTTATGGACCACACATTTAATATTTTGGGGAGACTAGTCACTTGGCAAAACAATAATTCATTATCCTTCAATCACGTGAAACTTTTTACATGGATGTTTTCATGTAACGTTTGCTAATTTTATTTTTCTCACATCCTGTACAACAAGAAAGGTAGAAGGAAAAAAAGTCAAATTAAATTGTAAGAACCAGCAAAACATTGTTTGTGTCCTTAAGAAAATTATTTCAAATAGTGATACTAGATTCTTGAAAAATGTGCAGGAGGTGCAACCCCTCCCTGGAAAAAAAAAAGATAAGTGTGCTGCTCCTTACCCCGAGAATGTGGTAGGATTTTTAAAGGTTCTGTTACAAAGGAGATTTTATGTCGCAGGAAGTTTACAATATTAAGAAACAACTTGTACAATGTAGTCCGCTCCTAACCCATTGACTCCTCAAGTACCCTAGGGTATCCCTAGTTTATGTGTAAAATCGTGTGGCATTACGTCTCACTCCCAGGGGTCAATGGGTTGATACGTATGCTTTTTCAGTGCTATTTTTTTGTCATTTTTCACTGCAATATTGCAATGCTTAAATTAGAACTGGCTTACACCTTGCACCTTGATGTAACTTTTCCATGTAACAATTTTATAAGTACCATTGTACAGATTCTGTGACAAAAGAAATGGCCCTTGAATGAAAGCACAAGCATAGCATGCAAAAAAAATCATGAAATGATAATTGAATATTATTTTTCACGATCATCAAATTTTGTAGCCTGTGTACAACCACCCACTCTCCGATTTTTTTTTTTTTGCGGAGAGTGGGCGGCTGTACAAATTTACATGATTTACATTCAAAAACTGCTTTAATTAATGTAGGCCTGGGATTTCGAATAAACTGCAGTCACTGAAAACAGTGCTGAAAACGTTTGGAAATTTAATACAATTGCTTGATTTGATATGAGGAGATACAAAGCAACAGCCAACTTTTCATCTGTTTCGCAAGAAATGATTTTTAGTATGGTGGAACCACAAGCGTGGCTATTGGAATCCCAATACACCTCACAACCAAAGATTTTGACAAATTGTTTACTTGTTTATTACTTTTCTATCAAATTATAAATCAATTTCTGGACTTAGATATTTAAATGATGTGGGATTATAACAGACAAAAATGGGTTGATTACGGATGGTGGTTCAGTCATTGTCAGTGTTTATAAATTATCTCTTATATATCACATTAAAAAAAAGTACACTGCATTCCTTTTTGGATTGTGGCTGTTCATCCTTTTGTGAGGTTTGCCCTATTGGCCTTGCCGTCAGTCACTGTAGCATGTGCAGAGATGCCAACCTTTGGAGATCTAAAATCTGGAGATTTTTGTCATCCTATCTCAACTCCCCGCTCCAACGGTCAACGATTTTCGAAAAATTTAAGGTAGCTCTGAATCAGCTCCCAGATTGCTAATTACTATTCTACAGTTAAAAATGGGAGTCACTGAGTTCATTTTTGAGATATAAGCAAGTTAAGAGGAAATATAGGGTATTTTTGGAGAGCTTTCATGTTGCCATGGTAACAATTGGCAATGATTGGTGTTTCATGTGGTACCATAACATTGCTGTTATCTGATACAGTATAGTAGCTATAACTCTTCTGATAAGAAGACCAGCTACCATAAAAGGTTCAGAGTCGTGTATGGACAAAATAAGATCGAAGCTGCACACGCGGGAAAATGCATGAGCTACGTTCCATCAGAATAAGGAAATTTTTTAACTAAAAAAAATTTCTGAAGCAGAGTTAAGCGTTTCAAGGACATGAGATTCTGATAATAGTAATTATTATAATTTTTAGTTAGTGTGATGTGCTGAGAAGGAAATGAAAGCAGATGAAAATCAGATGTCGGTTTTTTTATACATATTAAAGAAGACAGATTTTTAAAAAATGGGCAACCTCTTTACTATTCTTGTAGTTTAGGTTTAACTAGGTAGTGTCTGAGCTAAGGAAGGATTACGTTTTTACAAACGTTTGCCGTGTAGCACTTTATATTTCAACAGACTACTGATTAGCGTGTAATGAGAAGTGCTAGTTTCGTACCCCATATGAACCATGTGAGCGTTAGCCCTACTTACTGATGGAAATGGGGCCACACAAGGACAGAGAAAAACTCTGACCAGGGTGGGGATTGAACCCACGACCTTCAGGTTAGATCTCTGCTGCTCTACCGACTGAGCTACAAGGTCAGACGGGAGCAGGCCGTGGGAACTGAAGATGTTAAAGTCACGGCAATGAACATGTACAAGTACAAGGAAGGATTACGTTTTTACAAACGTTGGCCGTGTAGCACTGGTCAGAGTTTTTCTCTGTCCTTGCGTGGGCCCATTTCCATCAGTAGGGCTAACGCTCACATGGTTCATATGGGATAGAAATCTAGCGCTTCTCATTACATTCTAATCAGTTAAGTGTCTGAGCTAGCTGAGCAGCTAGAATAAACTTGTAGGTCGTATTTTATCGCTTCTTAAACCACTGGCCTTCGTCTCATGGATTGAAAAAATGCACTCCTGCACTCCTGTAAGGATTTGTAAGAAAGTTCCTGGAAGAATAGACGTTGAAAAAAAATTATTTACTCAGTTAAAAAATTAAATTAACCCTTCCATTCTCAAAAAAGTGTCTGGTTCATTTCTCCTCAATTTTAATAAGATAAACATAAAACTGAAACACAACCTAACTGTCAGGGTTTAATGTTTGTCTTGTTTTGTATCAATTAGTTAGGTAATGAATGAATGAATAAATGAATTTTTATTTGTTGTTAACTACACTTTAAATAAATGAAGCTAAAACAATACATAAACAACCATAAAACCATAACCATAAACTAACACATAACCTAAACCCTCAAGGTTTAATATTTTGTATTATTTTGTAACACTTTCTATGTGCAACACCATAAATGTGCTTCAGTGCCTCTAATCCTCTTTTCCACTGTAATCTATCCTACAGAAGTTGATTCATTTACACTTGCTGCCGGTATGGTTGCGCAAAATAATGGAGTGGAATTTCTTCACTGAACGACGCAGGGTTGCGCTCTATAATCGCAGAAACAGGGAACAAAAAGAGATCGCGAAAAAGCGTTGATTCCACAATTTTACAGTCCTTTAGTACTGTACTGTTTTAGTCACGGGAGAACTGAAACTTCACAGCTGCAGTAAACGTTAATTGAAAATATTAATTTGCTTCTTTAAAGGCTAACGCTTTTTTTTTTTAATCATAAACATAAAATTTATAAAATGTATTTTACCACGTATACACATATTTTAATTTAGGGCCGATTTACACGGTACGACTTTGTCGCATGCGACAACGGCTTACGACAGGCCCACGACATGATTTACGATTGGTGTGTACATCACAAAAAATGTCGTTGAATCTTAAAACATGTTTTAAAACGCTGCCACAATCGTATTTCATGTCGTAGGCCTGTCGTGAGCTTGTCGCATGCTACAAAATCGTATCGTGTAAATCGGCCCTTACAGACCTATTTAAATCGTGGCCGCATGAAAATGCCCGGTTACAGAAATTGCAATTTTGCTCTTTTAATCCTTTTCTGTCTGTTCATTTAATGTCGTCGCCTCCAAGGCAATGGTAATAAAATGAACTAATTAATAAAATTTAACTAATTTTACTAAAACGGAATGTGGTGAGGATCTTAAACTTAAAAACGTTTGATGAATAAATTTAGGTTTTGGAAGAATTCATGCTTTATAAATCGTGATATAAATTTCATCATGTAACTTTCTCAGCCTGCAATCCACATAAAATTGAGAGAATAATAAGTATTAAATTTCTGTAAGCAGCCCTAAAACCACAGATTAAGCTTTCAGCTCTTAACTATGCCAAAAAATGTATTCAGTTATCATAATGAACTTAAAGCAGTGAGGTTAAATCCTTATAGAAAAGAAAATAACACTGAAATTTTTTTTTTAAATTCCTGTAAAGAGATAGTTAATATTATACCATGTAGCACTAGTGTTTTTGCATTATTTATCTCTTGCTTGCATGTGCACTTCAAATACCGGTAGTTAATAGGAAAATATCTATTTAAAAAGAACATGAATAAACAAATGAATGGCTAATGAGAGTAAATTGTGGTCTGTTAACTAGATAATCAATCTGAGGATCTTATGACTGATCATGACAGTGGGAGCAAACAACTGGTATCCCCACTTTGAGTGATTATTTTCTCAGACCTATGGTGTGAATTCAATGACCAACTGGATGGGAATGGCGCTTACCATTTTACTACCAGGCATTCCATCCCGCATAATTTACTCGATCTTGTGAAAAAGGGCCTGGAAACGGAACAGTTTTCGCAAAATGGTAAAGGAATTCCTGAATTCCATTTATGCCATTCTCACTCCTCTTGCTAACATGAATGCACCAATCAGAGACGCTTTGCATTGTTCTTCACGAAAACCAATAAGAAGACACTTTGTTTCAGGGTTCCCCAGAGCTCTTCTCTCCGTCAGTCATGCGCAAAAGAGAAGAGCTCTGGGGTATTGATTGGGTTGCCTGATTATGGCTGATTCATCTTTTATAGCGCATGCGCGGAGTTAAAGCCAACATTGAACAAAAATGGCGTCGTTAAAAGTAAGCGCGAATATGGTGTCTAATACGCTCAAAGCCCATACAAATGCTCACAGCGTTCGCGGTAGACTCACACTAAAAGATGTCGATATTTTTCGAGACGGGTCGCTCCGCTAACTATCGAGAGGTCACTTTACGAGTGACCATTTTTATCAGTAGAGAACATACGAGAATCATTGCCATCACTCTAACCTAAGTAATGAATAATAATCTAGCCGACATCTCCACTGGATTTCTTTTTCTTTGTTTTTCAATTAACGACGATTCAGGGTATCCAGAAAAGCCGTAGCTCACGCCTGAGCACTACAGAGAAACTAAATCTTTTGGTTTACAAGCATCAATATTTTATCCTGTTACTCTCTTGGTGTCCTATCACTTCAAGAAAACGTAAACGTCTTGTTTATTGGTTAGTTAGCTTGAAGTAAGACACTATAGTCTTCTATAGTTAGATCAAAACCAGATGCCGTCAAATGACAACTCCTTGCTCCGAAAACTGTAAGTACTTCGTGTAAACTATTATGCGTGGCATAGTACTAGATCATGGTGAAGAAAATTATCTTCGCATTTTTTCCGTGTTTCTACCCTAGCCAGGTAACTTTTTGAACTTGGGTATCCCGTGGTTTTCCTGGAATATTGATTGAACCTTGTGAGTAATTTTTTTTTTACGCTCTTATCCTTCCCACAGAATTGGTTTCTGAATCGAGTGCTTCCTGTGCCACTGAAGGAAATGATAATGTGGAATTTCCAAATGAAGAGACGTGGAATTTATCTCTCACAACGCAGAGACAAGGAACAAAAAAATAAAAATATGTAATCGGCTTACGTAGTTTTTCTTTGCTTTATGACGCTATGACGAAGCCCTCCTTTACTTTCGTCAGTTTTTGATCGCTCCAGATTAACCTCTTACTAACCGAGCGCGAGGGACGTAGTGGGGAATGTTGGCCCGAAGTTGTGGCGTTACGGACTAAGCGCAGAGGTTCGTACAAAAACAACCGAGGCCCAATATTTCCCAGTACGGTCCCGAGCAAGTTACCCTGGCTGCCAGAGGTTTTTCTCTCTCAGAGCGACGGAATAGGCGAGGAAAAACCTCTGGTACAGGCCGTTGAGTTCTTTGAGAAGGCCGGTCCAATGGGATGCCGTTTCATATTCCCAGAGTCAGATTTTGACCCTAACAATTCGATTGGTTCCAGGAACTTGTTAGCCTTAACGAGTACTCTGATTGTTTTAGCAACAGAAAGTAGTTGAAACAGGTTTTCAATTGCTGTCAACCAGATTTCTCGTGCCCACTGTGGCCATAATCGAAACGCTGGAAAGTTCCGGAAATCCAGGCTTTGAAGGCAGAAAAAGTTCAGTGGGTTCTACATTTTTTTGTTTTTTGTATATGTCCGCCAAAATTTGACGTCGTATTTTCATATTCGACACCGAAGTTTTATATGGAACATTGAATTTTTGAATTTGACATTGGTGGGATGACTTGAGAGATACACGCGTGTTGCGACGCCAACGCTGACAACGCCACAAACATAAATATCAGTGCAATTCTTGGGAGCCAATTCGAAAAATTTACGGTAACCCTGAATTGTCTCCCAAGAATTTCTTAAAACTCAGATTACTATTACTATTCTACAATAAAAAATGGGGGTCACCGGGTTCATTTCTGAGATACAAGCCAGTAAAGACGAAACATAGGGTGTGTTTAGAGGGCTTTCATGTTGCCAACTTCACTCGTGAACCGCCATGTTTACAACAGAGCATTTTAGGCGTCCCACTCTGCATGAAACCATCTCTCGCCTCTGTCTGAGACAAGACCAGACACCCACGTTTCTTACGTTACGTTTATGCCTATAAAATCAACTGAAATGTCAATTGCTAGTGAAGAAAAAAAAACAAAAACAAAAACAACATGTTAACATTTTTAGGTAGGCTAGGGTATCGAAGAGCCAGAAAATTTTCGCATATTGCGCTGACCGAATGTTTGAACAAGAGAGAAAAACGCAGTACCTCCAGACACCGGCGCTGGAGCGTCGTACCAAACGAGTCATTCCGGGATTTCGGCCCGTGCGATCGCTTTTGGACGCAGTTGGCCCTTCACTGCTTTCTGCTACCGACCTTGCCTCCCGGTACGGCATTGAGGGAGAGATATGTCGGCCCCTAAACCATATGTGACAAATCCCACGCCTACTCACAGCTCCAAACCGCCCTTGTCAATATAGCGTAAGAATTAGATGGCTTATATATTCAAGAGAAAAGTCATTTTATCTGTCATATGGTAAGCACTGCAGTCACACATTACAAGGGATGCGACTGCGCCCTCCTAAAGGTAGCAAAGCATACAGTCATAAGCTTTTTCCGAATAACTACAGGAGCTAATATCTTCGAGACATCACATTTACAGCTAAAATACATATCATATACAGATACCTACTAAATACATAATATTTAAAGATATATTCATTAAAAAGAAAAGCCGCTGTACAAAATACGGCTCTGGATTCTCTTTTAAAACCAGTAAACTCATAGGTACGGATAAAATCGGTAGCGCATTCCGCAACTTAGCTGATACGTAAGAAAAAAGAGAACTATATAAGACCATAACTGGTTGTTCCCAGGTTTATTGAGGAACAGAATGTAATTTCCGCAAAGATCGTGCATAAGAAGGGGACGGGAGAGAAACGTATTTTTTCATATAAGCAGAAAAACCCTTTTTTCAAAAAATTAAAATAAAACAAAAAAAAAAAAAAACCATACTTTTATCAAGTAATACCAGGAAATTTTGAATGCGCTTATTGCGTAGAGATGTAGAGCTTGACTTTGGTAGTAAGAGGACAGGTAATCTGCAAATATAATATCGTTATTCTCTTATTTACATTATTATACCGTTTCTTTGACACGAGAATTACAGCGAAATGAAAGCACAACTTTGTCCCGAATTTTCTATGATAAAAACTTGTTGAAAAATCCAAAATCTAAGTTAACAGCACACACCAGGCCTACTCCTGAGTATGTGGCTAGAAATCATTTCCTCTGGCCGCGCTTCAGCCATTCGATGAGGGCCAGTCTCGTGCTTCTTAAATTGCCTCGCTCATGCCCAAAAGAATTCTGGG
The DNA here is from genome assembly GCF_036669925.1 of Montipora capricornis. NCBI lineage: Eukaryota > Metazoa > Cnidaria > Anthozoa > Scleractinia > Acroporidae > Montipora > Montipora capricornis. The sequence goes on from NC_090892.1 coordinate 11,339,613, forward strand.
TAATTCTGCCATTCCATGACAGGGAAGACTCCCGATTCTCATTTCATAGATTTTTCATAAGTGTCGGGCCACCCAGTCCTACCAGCAAAATAACGCATCGATTTAAGGTTTTACATAACAAAACAAGCCAATAATGTGTCAGAAGGTTCTGTAATTCGTACACAAAAATGCCAGAGAGACAACTACACTCTTGAACCGCCATGTTTACAACAGAGCATTTTCGGCGTTCCAATCTGCATGAAACCATCTCTCGCCTCTGTCTGAGACAAGACCAGACACCCACGTTTCTTACGTTACGTTTATGCCTATAAAATCAACTGAAATGTCAATTGCTAGTAAAGAAAAAAAATTAAAAACAACATGTTAACATTTTTTGGTAGGCTAGGGTATCGAAGAGCCAGAAAATTTTCGCATATTGCGCTGACCGAATGTTTGAACAAGAGAGAAAAACGCAGTACCTCAAGACACCGGCGCTGGAGCGTCGTACCAAACGAGTCATCCCGGGATTTCGGCCCGTGCGATCTCTTTTGGACGCCGTCGGCCCCTCACTGCTCCCTCCTGCCGACCTTGCCTCCCTGTACGGCATCGAGGGAGTGATATGTCGGCCCCTAATCCATATGTGAAAAATCCCACGCCTACTCACAGCTCCAAACCGCCCTTGTCAATATAGCGTACGCATTCGATGGCTTATATATTCAAGGGAGAAGTCATTTTATCTGTCATATGGTAAGCACTGCAGTCACAAATTACAAAGTGTGCGCATGCGCCCTGCTAAAGGTAACATACATACAGTCATAAGCTTTTTCCGAATAACTACAGGAGCTAATATCTTCGAGACATCACATTTACAGCTAAAATACATATCATATACAGATACCTACTAAATACATAATATTTAAAGATATATTCATTAAAAAGAAAAGCCGCTGTACAAAATGCGGCTCTGGATTCTCTTTGAAAACCAGTAAACTCATAGGTACGGATAAAATCGGTAGCGCATTCCGCAACTTAGCTGATACGTAAGAAAAAAGAGAACTATATAAGACCATAACTGGTCGTTCCAGGTTTATTGAGGAACAGAATGTAATTTCCGCAAAGATCGTGCATAAGAAAGGGACGGGAGAGAAACGTATTTTTTCATATAAGCAGAAAAACCCTTTTTTCAAAAAATTAAAATAAAAACAAAAAAAAAAAACCATACTTTTATCAAGTAATACCAGGAATTTTGAATGCGCTTATTGCGTAGAGATGTAGAGCTTGACTTTGGTAGTAAGAGGACAGGTAATCTGCAAATATAAATATCGTTATTCTCTTATTTACATTATTATACCGTTTCTTTGACACGAGAATTACAGCGAAATGAAAGCACAACTTTGTCCCGAATTTTCTATGATAAAAACCTGTTGAAAAATCCAAAATCTAAGTTAACAGCACACACCAGGCCTACTCCTGAGTATGTGGCTAGAATCATTTCCTCTGGCCGCGCTTCAGCCATTCGATGAGGGCCAGTCTCGTGCTTCTTAAGTTGCCTCGCTCATGCCCAAAAAATTCTGGGTAATTCTGCCATTCCATGACAAGGGAAGACTCCCGATTCTCATTTCATAGATTTTTTCATAAGTGTCGGGCCACCCAGTCCTACCAGCAAAATAACGCATCGATTGAAGGTTTTAGCTTTCAAAACTTGCCCAGATTGTGTCAGTAGGTCCTGGAATTCGTCCACAGAAAGGCTAGAGAGACAACTTCACTCGTGAACCGCCATGTTTACAACAGAGCATTTTAGGCGTCCCAGTCTGCATGAAACCATCTCTCGCCTCTGTCTGAGACAAGACCAGACACCCACGTTTCTTACGTTACGTTTATGCCTATAAAATCAACTGAAATGTCAATTGCTAGTGAAGAAGAAAAAATTAAAAAAACATGTTAACATTTTTTGGTAGGCTAGGGTATCGAAGAGCCAGAAAATTTTCGCATATTGCGCTGACCGAATGTTTGAACAAGAGAGAAAAACGCAGTACCTCCAGACACCGGCGCTGGAGCGTCGTACCAAACGAGTCATCCCGGGATTTCGGCCCGTGCGATCGCTTTTGGACGCAGTTGGCCCTTCACTGCTTTCTGCTACCGACCTTGCCTCCCGGTACGGCATTGAGGGAGAGATATGTCGGCCCCTAAACCATATGTGACAAATCCCACGCCTACTCACAGCTCCAAACCGCCCTTGTCAATATAGCGTAAGAATTAGATGGCTTATATATTCAAGAGAAAAGTCATTTTATCTGTCATATGGTAAGCACTGCAGTCACAAATTACAAAGTGTGCGCATGCGCCCTGCTAAAGGTAACATACATACAGTCATAAGCTTTTTCCGAATAACTACAGGAGCTAATATCTTCGAGACATCACATTTACAGCTAAAATACATATCATATACAGATACCTACTAAATACATAATATTTAAAGATATATTCGTAAAAAGAAAAGCCGCCGTACAAAATTCGGCTCTGGATTCTCTTTTAAAACCAGTAAACTCATAGGTACGGATAAAATCAGGTAGCGCATTCCGCAACTTAGCTGATACGTAAGAAAAAAGAGAACTATATAAGACCATAACTGGTTGTTCCAGGTTTATTGAGGAACAGAATGTAATTTCCGCAAAGATCGTGCATAACAAGGGAACGGGAGAGAAACGTATTTTTTCATATAAGCAGAAAACCCTTTTTTCAATAAATTAAAATAAAAAAAAAAAAAAAAAACCATACTTTTATCAAGTAATACCAGGAAATTTTGAATGCGCTTATTGCGTAGAGATGTAGAGCTTGACTTTGGTAGTAAGAGGACAGGTAATCTGCAAATATAAATATCGTTATTCTCTTATTTACATTGTTATACCGTTTCTTTGACACGAGAATTACAGCGAAATGAAAGCACAACTTTGTCCCGAATTTTTCTATGATAAAAACTTGTTGAAAAATCCAAAATCTAAGTTAACAGCACACACCAGGCCTACTCCTGAGTATGTGGCTAGAAATCATTTCCTCTGGCCGCGCTTCAGCCATTCGATGAGGGCCAGTCTCGTGCTTCTTAAGTTGCCTCGCTCATGCCCAAAAATAATTCTGGGTAATTCTGCCATTCCATGACAAGGGAAGACTCCCGATTCTCGTTTCATAGATTTTTTCATAAGTGTCGGCCCACCCAGTCCTACCAGCAAAATAACGCATCGATTGGAGGTTTTGGCTTTCAAAACTTGCCCAGATTGTGTCAGTAGGTCCTGGAATTCGTCCACAGAAAGGCTAGAGAGACAACTTCACTCGTGAACCGCCATGTTTACAACAGAGCATTTTAGGCGTTCCAATCTGCATGAAACCATCTCTCGCCTCTGTCTGAGACAAGACCAGACACCCACGTTTCTTACGTTACGTTTATGCCTATAAAATCAACTGAAATGTCAATTGCTAGTGAAGAAAAAAAATTAAAAAAAAATGTTAATATTTTTTGGTAGGCTAGGGTATCGAAGAGCCAGAACATTTTCGCATGCGCTGACCGAATGTTTGAACAAGAGAGAAAAACGCAGTACCTCCAGACACCGGCGCTGGAGCGTCGTACCAAACGAGTCATCCCGGGATTTCGGCCCGTGCGATCGCTTTTGGACGCAGTTGGCCCTTCACTGCTTTCTGCTACCGACCTTGCCTCCCGGTACGGCATTGAGGAGAGATATGTCGGCCCCTAAACCATATGTGACAAATCCCACGCCTACTCACAGCTCCAAACCGCCCTTGTCAATATAGCGTAAGAATTAGATGGCTTATATTCAAGAGAGAATCATTTTATCTGTCATATGGTAAGCACTGCAGTCACAAATTACAAAGTGTGCGCATGCGCCCTGCTAAAGGTAACATACATACAGTCATAAGCTTTTTCCGAATAACTACAGGAGCTAATATCTTCGAGACATCACATTTACAGCTAAAATACATATCATATACAGATACCTACTAAATACATAATATTTAAAGATATATTCATTAAAAAGAAAAGCCGCTGTACAAAATGCGGCTCTGGATTCTCTTTTAAAACCAGTAAACTCATAGGTACGGATAAAATCAGGTAGCGCATTCCGCAACTTAGCTGATACGTAAGAAAAAAGAGAACTATATAAGACCATAACTGGTTGTTCCAGGTTTATTGAGGAACAGAATGTAATTTCCGCAAAGATCGTGCATAACAAGGGGACGGGAGAGAA
>NC_090892.1:11351350-11376350 GCF_036669925.1 Montipora capricornis
TTGCAAATCTGACCAATTTATAAATATTGGCACACAATATACATAGTACTGGATGTGCTGAGTGCAATACTGAATTCAGTACAGATGTAACTCCACGCTTCATAGAAGAATGCTTGAAATGGCAAGGTATCCTGCTGACAGTTTTCTGATTGAAATCCATTTAAATTCACAGGATAATCCCCCTCGAGGATCTTCAAAGTGTTTTTTTATTTCTGTGACAAAATTGAGTGTGTTAACGATGAAACAACAACAATGATATTGAATGTAAGGAGAAATATAGACTCGGAAAAATATCGAGTGTTGGTCCCAGTCGAGACCCACAAATTGACCCTTGCTCACCATAGAGTCTCCAGTAGCTCAGTGGTTAGAGCATCCGACTAGATCACGGAGGGTCGTGGGTTCAAATCCCATCTGGGACTCGGATATTTTTCCGAGTCTACATTTCTCCTTACATTCAATATCATTGTGACAAAATTGTTGTAATTTTTCTCTTGAGTGGCAAAATACAAAATAGCTCAACAATACCTGTCCATATATATGTTCACAATGTAATGGGTGAGGCAGACTCTTTAAGAAATACATTGTATAATATCAGAAACCAATAAGGGTTCAAACGTGTAACGGCCCATTGTGTGCTGGGAAACAAGCTTCTGAATCTTCGCTTTGCTCCGTACCATATTTGGAACAACAACAGCGAGGGCTCTCCAACTATGGTACTTCGCACTGAAACATTCAACCAATCAGTTCGCACAGAATATTCGGAAGCTGTGAACGCGAGTTACATGTTCCAACCCTTATGGGTTTCTGATAATATTCAATAAATGCTGCCTCCTACTTTTGTCTAAGCTTTCACAGTTGTTAAGAAAGCCATTACTCTTTTTATAATTTCATTTTCTTCATTGTAATTTTTTTTTGTTCGGAAAAGGGTAATAAAGGTGTTGGTGTTGTTGTTATTAATGCTGCCCTTGAATAAACAATCAAAATTTAGTAAATGCCAAATTGAATGCATTTAATTGAGTAAATACAGTAACTGGTCTGACACAAGTGACCTCCAGAGATGTAAAAGACTGACCTTTAGTCCTTTGTGCAAACCATTTTATATAAGGAAACTGCTTTGTCTAAATTGCAGGGCCCCCAAGTCCACCACGCAATTTGAGAAGGAGCATTGTGGGCACTGTTGGTGTATACAGAGAATATTGGGTGCTTTGGACAGCGTCAAAGGACAATGGGGGACTACCTGTCAATTATACCCTCAAAGTATGCTTGAATGAGACTTACCATTGCAAATTCATCAGTAACCCTGAATGCCAAGCCACAAATGTAATGAGCACAAGTAAAAGATTTTCATGCATTATGCAATGGAAGGTTGACCTTTTACCTTGTGGGGAATTTTGTGACTTCATCCTTTGTGCAGTGGCCTACAATGATGCTGGAAAAAATGAGAGTTGTATTTTTGCAAAAGCAATTCTTGTCTTTGCAGGTAAGAATTTCACTCATTATGTTATTGTGCAGTGCTGAAAGAAGAGGGGGACTGGGCCCACATGTTTCTTTATTCTCTCACCATGCTTGCCAACCTCAAATTCAACATCCATAGGGAGTGACAAAGAGGCTCTTTGATATCCCGGGGCTAGTGGAATGACATTTTAGGCAAGTGCTCTCTTATCATGGGTTGCCTGATGGGAAAATATCAATAGAATAATGCAACAAATTGTTTTGTTTACTTTGTAGCCCTTGAAACTGATGGTGTTTGAGTGAAATATTACTACTGTACTCCAGACTGTTCCACGATATGAACAGATTACACTTCAGAAAATGCACTCGCATTTTCAGTCTGCCATCTTACCTAGTTTATACACTACCCAGCATACACTACAAGCACGGGTTACACAGGCAACCCACAGAGCAATCACTACATCTCCCCAAATTTGAAACTGAAACAATGAATATAATAAAATTAAGCTTTGATGAATCCCTTTTAAAAGGCATAACTGTAAAAATCCAACAATGAAAGTTAATAAAGCTCTGTCTGTGAATGTAAGCAAATCTCCTTCAGCTAAATGTCTACCACTCATAGCAAAAATTCAAGACTTAATAAAATTAATATGAAAATTAGATAATCTCGCAAGTAAAACAGTTCTTAACAAGTCCTTCATGTGAGATAGTCTTTAAGCCCTGGCGGGGGGGGGGGGGGGGGGGGACTCCCATATGGAACAGACGGGGATGCTCGTAGGATAATTTTGAATTTAACCCCTAAAGGAGACTATCTGGGCGTGGCTCAAGCTTTTTGTGACCCCTAAAGGACACTAATCTCGGCGTGGGTTAAGGAAATTTTGACTCCTAAAAACAAGTTGAAAAGAGAATTTGACTTCTGTTTCTCTTCGGGGAACCCTAAACGAGACCTTGGTGGCTTAAAAGATTGGCGCTTTGCCCGGAACACCCTAAGCGAGACCAAAATCCAAAATTTACACCCCCAAGCGAGACGACGAGCATCCCCGTCTGTTTCATATGGGAGGCCCCCCCCCCCCCCCCCCCACCCCCCGGGCCTTAAGCTAACCAGGCTCAGCTCTCTTGTGATTTGACCTTCGAGGTTCAATAGTCTGTTCAGGCATCCGATTAACGACAGGCTGTGGCAAGCCACGGTCATCAGCAGAGTCATCCGCAGGCTCAGTTGCAGGTCATTCTGCTGGGCTAATGACAGGTTGAGGGCTATGTAGTAAGGACAACTGGTTCGGATATCCATTACAGGTTTCTGCTCTCGGTGGCTATATAATGCCAGTTGTTGCTTTGACAGTTGAGATGCCCCTGGTTCAAGATCTATGAACCTTTCACATGGCCAACATTCCTCTTTAGCAGCTGGGTTTCACCACAGCAGGGCTCGAAATTAACGAAAAAATCCAGTCGCATTTTGCGATAAGATACGAAAATTTAGTCGCAATTTCGCAAATTTTAGTCGCAAAATCGCCGCGCTGCATTGTGTTGTCAGCGGTTTAGCAAAAAAAATATGAGCCCGCAGTACTTGTGTGTAAAGAAACTGCTGAAAATGGCGAATGATCGAAGGAATGGAGCTGTGCACGTAACATCGCAGCTAAATTACTGTACAATTACGCTACCTTCAGAGAAAATTCACAGCGAGAAACAAAATAATTTTGTCATTTATTTATTTATTTATTTATTTTAGCAAAAGTAGCAGCAAAGTGGCAACTTCTAACCCTTTTATTTCGAAAGAATGAAGGTGACAACAAGTCGCAAATTTGCGACTTCTCCAGATATTTTAGTCGCAAAGGGAAAAATTTAGTCGCAAATGCGACCGTATTGGTCGCAATTTCGAGCCCTGCACGGTCAATGATGACCAGGTCTCCTCTCTTGGAAACTACATGTACACTACACGTCTCTGGATCATACTTTGCAGACAACTAAGTCTTGTTCTCTTTCTGCTTCATTAATGGCACCTTGTCTCCTTCTGTTGGCAGCTCTCTTGTTTGCACTTTCAGCACCATGCAGTTTCCATTCAGCATTCTGATCGTGTGCCTGCTGATTAGTGGTACCAGATCTATTGTCCTCCTCCTCATCAGTGGTTTCAAACTCTGGGATCTTGGTTTGGATCTTCCTTCCATACAATAATGTAGCTCTGCAGGGCTGTTACCAGTCGTGGTGTGGGGTGTTGACCTTTAGACCGGAACATACATCAGACTCTGTAACTCTCATTAACATGATTTTCCATCAGTATGGGCCACGCACATTGCTCTAAGGGGTGACTCGTTCTCCCATTCTACCCTTGGGTACGGTAAGTATAGGCTACTGGCCTCTCCTGCCCGTCATCCATAACAAGACTTAGTACAGCTCCTAGGTCATAACTTGATGCATCACAAGCCAGTCGTAATTCTCTATTCAAGTCATTAAGTGGACTAAGAGTGAATCACCTGTAAGACCTTCCTTACTGACCTCGAAAGCTTTTTGACATTCCTTTGTCCAATCCCACGGAATACTCTTTTGCAAAAGCTTATGCGCATGCAGTGGTGCTTAGATGTTGTGGCTAGACCTGGCAGAAAAGAATGATCATATTGGACCCTGCCTAGGAAAGAGATCAATTCACTTAATAATTATGTTCCAAGGGGCTGGTGCTTTCTTTACTGCATTGATTTTCTCTTCCACTTGCTGGAGACCTACTGGACTTATTTTTAGACCTAGGTAAACCACTTCAGGTTTTAAGAACTCTCATTTTGACAGTTTTAGATGCAAATAATATTGCTGCAGCCTGTCCCAAACTTCTACGAGTATTTTAAGATTCTCTTGCCAATCATTGCTGCTCACCAATATAATTATCATCCTGTTTACACACACATTTTACACCATAGGGTAATTTCTTGAAGGAATACAGACCTTTGTGGGTGTTTATAGTCAAGTGTTCTTGACTTTCTTCATCAAAGTTCAGCTGTGTGTACATGTATGCATGGGATACATTGTAGGTCAAGTTTGCTAAATACCATTGAACCATCAAGGGAAGCATACAGATCCTGAGTGTTGGGTAAAACATACAACTTGTTCTCCACATCCCCATTGGTAGTCACCTTGTAATCACCGCAGATTCTCACTGTGTTATTGGACTTCGGCACGTAACCACGATTGGGCTTGCCCAACCTGACTTGTCAGTTTTCTTTTTTAATCACCCTGGGCATGTTTCTCAAGTTTGTCTAATTAGCTCTTTTTCTACTTGTTCCTTTGATGCATAAGGAACTTGACGGGCTTTTACAAAGATTAGCTTTACATCCCTTTCATGGTTATATGTGCCTCAAGCCCCATCATGCCTGCATAATGTCGCTGAACAAATCATTGTATTTTGACAGAAGAGTTCGTAGTTGACTCTCGGCACTGGCTACGTTTTCACTGGAGACGCTAAAAATCTCACCCCATGCCAATTTGATTTGACTTGCCAATTTTTGCCAGGCTTTCCACTGTAATTAACTACTAGTACTGGTAGAGAATAATGTTTGTTCTTATAAACAGGCCTTCTGATATTATGCGATAGTGCGATTTCGCACAATCGACCTCAAATCGCATCTGATCACACAATTCACGAAAAATCGATAAAATAAAACATAAATCAAGAAGTTTCTTAGGAGTTCCTGCATAAATACGCCATTTTAAAGATGATTTACTTTCAATTGGAAAATGGCTAAAAAGCCTTTGTTACCTTCCATTTCGTAAATATTCGAAGTTCAAGGTGTTATTTTGCATGTGGGGGGCCTGGTACGAGTCGCATTCTTAAAGAGTCGCCAATTGGTGTAACACAAACACGCCCTTTGTTCAGATTAGCAAATCTGTTCAGAAATATAATACATGTACTGCACACAAAAACAAAGTGTAAGAAGCTGGTCGTAGCATACAGAAATAATAATAATTGATCATTCATTTGGCATGTTAGCTGTGTCCTTTCAACTTTTAACGTGGTGCACCAATAGTGCAGAAGACCTCATTTTCTTTAGTTGTCCCAGCTAATGTCGATCAAGATTCATAATTACTGTCCCTTATGTTCAAAATGTCTTCAGGGCAGAAAAAACGTGTTTTTTTAATCCTGAAACCTTGAAAAACAAGCTTAAAATTGCTCAGAAAAAAATCGCATAATTTACAATATTTATCACATAATTCGCCTTTCTAATCGCATAATTTGCCCTGCAAATTTCGCACAATTTGCATTTTTTCATCGCACCCTATCAGAAGGCCTGTATAAACAACATTACACTGAATTTTACCTGACACATAAAGCCTTCCACCTGTGTATGTCCAAAGCACTAAATTCCTTTGATGCTGACTTATTAAAGGGTATGTCTGGAAACTTCTCTTGATATAAACTGTTTGACATTGTGGAATAGTCTGCAGCAGTATACCACCACCATTTTACAAGGTTTCCCATTGATTACCATGTCTACAGGGAGTAGATACCCAATTCATCTTTGCTGCCTGATTCAGATCCATGGAAATTGTGCACTACATGTAGCTTCTCCTTTGTTGGTTTCATTTTTGTTTCAACAAACGGATGCGAAATTACCAATCTTACAACAACAAATACCATTTTGCATAACATTTTGCATTTTTTGAATTTACATGACTGGCCTGAATGTTTACCCCCACACCTAAAACATTGTTCATAATTGTTCTTAAATGTCCTTTGTTGTCAACTGTTGTCACCAGTGCTCAGTTGGTTGAGCACCGGGCTGTCACATGGGAGGTCATGAGTTCAACCGGACCAACACTCAGGGTCTTTAAATAACTGAGGAGAAAGTGCTGCCTTTGTAATTACATCTGCAAATGGTTAGACTCTCAAGTCTACTCGGATAAGGACAATAAGCCCGTCTCACAACCCTTCAATGTTCATAATCCTGTGGGACGTAAAAGACCCCGCACACTTGTCGCAAAGAGTAGGGCATGTAGTTCCCGGTGTTGTGGTCTGTCTTCTGTGGTGTATCATGGTGGGGACTGGGTAAATGCTCGGAGTGGCTACACCAAGCTACTCTAAAAATCCTAGGGTAAATAAAGTGATATGATGGTGCAACCTTTCTTTTTAGCTTACATTCAAAACAAACATGATCTGGGTTAACAAACTTTTATCTGAAATTCTTTAAGACTTCTTATCCAACAAAATATTTGCAAAATTGCACATAAAATTCCTGACGGCTACACTTGTAAGGCTGGTGAGTTTCAAAAAGTGGAGGTTTCTATTAACCCAATGACTGCTAAGCCGTTCCCATTCATTGACAAGTAAAATTGTCTGGCATTAGACAGTAGAGTAAAATCTGTTAGTCACGCCCTCAGTCCTTGGGGGAGTATAGAGGTTGTTGATCCATTGACTCTAAGGCATTCTCCATTGAAGAGTAAAATTGTCTGGCTTTTAAATAGCAAAATCTATTAAGTCTCACTCCTAGCAATCATTGGTTTAAATTTCATGGTGTTTCATCAACTGTTGCATGCATTTATTTACTTTTTGTGACATTCCTCACTTTTTTGCAGCCACCCCTCGGCCCCCTCTCAGTTTCAGAGTTAGCATTGAGGATGGAGAAGTTACTGTGCAATGGGAGGAACGGGAAGTCTGGATGTATGCTGCCTTTATTGATAGATTGTACACTGTGATGTATTATCCTGTATCGGGCAAGTTCGTAGTTTCAAATGAGGTATGTTGTCTCATTGAGACTGATCTTCAGTGATACATATGCATGTACATCCCGAAAGGCACTTACTGTATTATAGATTTAACTTTAATCAGTAAAAATCTTCTTTTGTTTTTCCACCGTTTTGTAAATGGTTGATAATTACAGGGTTGCCAAACCCAGTCGGAATCTGCATTTCATTTCTCTGTTTTATTTATTTTATTTTTTTCCGTGTCATCAGAAGTCTGAAGTTTGAAGTTTGAAGTTAACTTTATTTATTCATAAATACATAGCAGTTAAAAAACTGAATTGCGTATTTACTTACATAATGAAGAAAAAAAAATCACATTCAATTATTAACTATCTAATTATTAAAAGGGTCCACTTGGCTAAAAAGGGAAACTCTAAGCTGTGTTCGCTTTAAGACATGAAGAGATAGTAAAACTATTCTTAAAACGGTCGGTTTTGAAGCGTGGTACATGAAAAGGTCGCACGCGCCTTAACAAATAAGTATACAAAAATTTGGTTTTATCAACGGCGTTGATAATGTAAATTGGCCACCGTACCGAGATTCTAAAAGCTGACGTTTCGAGCGTTAGCCCTTCGTCAGAGCGAATCGAGGGATTATGGGTTACGTGTAGTTTTTATAGTAGAGTAGGAGCTACGCTATTGGTGGTAACATGGCAACGTGAAAAGTAGGAATATATTAGTTAAATGAAAAGCGTTCGTTAATACCGTGAGGATTAAGGGTGCTTTCCGTCGTACCTAGATGTAGGGAAAGGCCGCAGATAGCCATGTGTATTTTGGAGTGGTTAGGCAGATTAAAATGGCGAGCGACTGGCTTAGATGCATCCTTGTCATTCTTCTCAACATCGCGAAGGTGTTCGCGGAATCGGTCACCTAGTCGTCTACCTGTCTCACCAATGTATAATTTATTGCATAACGTACAGGTTATGCAATAAATGACATTTGCGGAGGTACATGTGAAACGATCGGTGATCTTAACAGATCGCTTAGGTCCCGATATCTTGCTAGTGTTAACAATGAAAAGACAAGTTTTGCATCGTGAGCGCGCGCATTTGAAAGTGCCGGGTTGCTCGTTAGTTTTGAGCGCGCTTCTAACTAAAAAGTTGCCTACGTTTTTGTCGCGTTTGAATGAAATAAGTGGAGGTTGCGAAAAGATTCTACCAGTCTCGGGATCATTTTGGAGTAATTATAAATTGATCGAGTTCTTCTCTGCTGGATGAAATAGCGCCGATGCAGTCGTCGATGTAGCGGCCGTAGAGTTCAGGTTTGGGGCCGTTGTACTGATTAAAAAATAGGTGTTCAACGTATCCTACAAAAAGATTGGCATAGCTAGGTCCCATTCTTGTGCCCATCGCTACACCATTAATTTGTTTGTAATAGTTGCCGGCGAATGAAAAACAGTTAAGCGTTAAAACTAGTTCGGCAAGGCGGAGGAGCGTTTCCGAGCTAGGTTCTTTGACAGTGCGTTGATCGAAAAAGTGTTTAAGTGCTTGAAGACCTTCGCTATTAGGAATGTCTGTGTATATAGATGTAATGTACATTGTGAAAATAAGTTTGTCTAGGCCGGAGAAATTGAAATCGCGGAAAATTTGTAGTGCGTGTGTACTGTCTTAGCCACTCTCATTTTCGCCAAAACTAGGTTTTGTAGTCACATCAACTTCATCGGCCGTTGCCTCAATTCTAAAGTCATTCCTAAAGGTTTTCGCTCGAACTTTCATGCGTCTACATTCTCACACTCAAATCAGTATCTTCACCAAATTCGACGTGCGCAAAATTCTTTTTCACGTAATATTATGAGGATCACAATTAGAGCTATATGCCAAAAACGAATCGCACTTGACAAACAAATTCTTCATTGCCGCTCCGAACTTTCAAAAATCTGTCCAGCAATTTTAGTACAATCGATTCGCGCTAAAATCCGACAACTTAACTCTGGACTGTTTGACCATTTACACCAAACCAAGACTCTAAAACTTCAACAATTAATAGGTCCGCAAATTACCGACGACACTACATTGCATAGCCATAATACCGTAATTACAATTCCAGAAAATCTTCCGCTTACTGACTCATAAAAATCTGTTCTCAGTAAGGGCCTAAATTTTGTCCCTATTACCAAACGCACCAACTCCGTTGATAAAACCAAATTTTGTATACTACTTCCCCACCGACGCAGCACCACAGTTTCTTTAGAAACTACCCCTTCATTTAACAAATAAGTAGTTCCTCTCCCTCCCCTGCTAAGTGGTGTCATGGTGTGTAGAGTTTTCTGCGCATATGTGTGGTAAGTTTGAGGGGGTGCTACAAATACATAGATATACACAGTAGAATACAGTACTGCTCAAATGTAAGATACCACCCTCATGTGCAATGCGAGTTTAAAGAATCTGTAAGTACATCAACTGGTTGATCTTAATTGGCCTTTTGGATTTGTTTGTGAAAGCCCCAGAGGCATAACAAACACGCATTGTAGCACATGTAAAACCGTCTAGTCATTGTTGACTGAAAAGCCGACATACAGCTGGTGTGCGCAAATAAAAAAGACTGTTAACCGTGCTAATTCAGGGAACACAGAAATGTGAATTGTAAGCAGTTTGGCCAGGGAACAGATATATAATAAGTACAGTTGTCGTTTAAGTCAACATATGTTTTCATTTTTCTCGAGTCGGCACATTAAAATTCAGACTACACAACACGACACGTGATGGAAAGTCAGGAAAACCTAACAGGCTTTGTCTATCTGATATCTTTATACAACAAAATTATTTTGAGTCCATAAGTATTACAGTGTACAAAACAACCACATCACTGAGTTCAAATTTTTTACGCACATCTTGATGTTTGTTTCACGGCTGAAATCTGCATACTGTCGTACGTCAATGTTTGGTTTAGTACTTTGCTAGTAACCACATGTCTTCTCAGGGGGGCTGTTTACCTAATACTTCTACCATGGCACTACAGTGATATACAATACGAGAACAATATCGTGTACTATTACATGTAGAGCTACATATTATGCAAAGACAACTTGAATCTCCTGGAAGACAAAAAGCAGCTCAGTTTGACAATATGAAATAAAGCGCTGTGTTACTGCACTACCACACGTACGCAATGCGTGCCTATTTTTTCTAAAGATGACAGGAAGTTTTTCTTTCAGACAAATGATTAATTGGCCGGTAGCCAGGTTTTTAACCTCAGAAAAAGATCTGTTTCGTCATAGGAACATGTGAACGAAAGGGCCTCTTCTGGCACCACTTTTGGGTGACCCTTTAAATGGTCTTAATGACCCCCGGCTTGAAAAAAATTGACTGGAAAGCTGCAGTTCAATACCACCCAATTCAGTCCCTTCTGTTTTTGAGTAACACGTACCACAGGAAACCCAGTGTACGCTCATGGAGCGTCTAGTTATAAATACGTAAATCAAGTTGGGGTTTGCATTGCTCGTTTAATTTATCATTTCAGACGAAAGAGGTATGGAATGAAACTTCGATAAGTCTGTCCGGACTGGAAGTGTTTACAACTTATTGCTTCTTCTTGATGATTCAAATCATCGATGGCGAGAGAAATACAAGAAGTGCTCATAGTGATGTATTGGGACCAAAGTGTCTGAGGTCCCCAGCTGGAGGTAGGTGCAAAATTAACATGTACGAAGAATTTTCTGAGGTATTTTCAGTTTTTCAGTTTTAAGGAATTTGCAGATTATTGTTCCAAGAAAGTTGAAAGTCATATTTCTTGAGCATGACCTTTCAGTGATGTGTAATTTGGCTTCACGCTTGTAAGTAGGCGTAAATGCATGGGGTTTTTATGTCTGAGATTTCACAAACTCTGAAAACACAGGAAATGTCAATTTCAACTATTACGTTTGTTACCCCTTACTGAACGACAATGAAGATCACTCGCCAGCATGTAATCAAAATTGGTTGTGCATGTACTTTGGGTCAATCCTGGACAAAAGTGGAGATTATCTTTCGCAAATTCTGGAAGGCAGCCATGAGTGCCTGTGTGAAAGGGGAAGGAAACCATCACACTGACATACAGAGGGTTAATAGGAGGGTCTACCTATCAACTGACCCTAATAATTATCGATTCCCTGCACTTGTCTAAAACTACCGGTAATTCTTTTGTTTGCTTAACTGTCCCCTTCAAAGTGACTATTTTAGAGTCCCCCAACACTAGTTGTAATTCCATCCATGACTGCGCGAGGAAGAGGAATTGGTTAAATACCAGATTGACGTCACAAGTTTTGCATTTTGATAAAGGAGTTCTTTGAAGACAGCAATTTGCAAAGTAATTTGTGACATCAACCCAGTATCTAACCGGCAATTTCCCCTTCATTGCTCTGTCACAGATCAAACTATGATCACAGGCAAAAAGCTACAATACAAGAAAAGTGGTCTATCAAATGTGATAAAATCGCACGTCGAATATTCGATTGCTGCTGACCACAATGTATGGATAAAATGCTCCTTTTTGTAAACTGTTTGTTGCAGATCCCATCAGTCCCCCCAGGATTGTGGCTCATCAGAACTTTATTTATCCAGGCCATGCTTCTTTAAGAAATGTTTCAGTGCAGTGGAAGGTATGTTCTGAGAAAGAATTAGGTCCTTTAAAAGTTAGGCACCGCTCAAGATGCCATCTTAGTGTTGCATACAGTAACTATGCTAGCACAACATAAATACATGTCGTTTGATGATAAATTCATCAAAACCACTGTCTGTCATCAAACATTTTCCCACTAAAATTGGAGAATGCCCATTCAATATTTTAAATTTGTATAGATGCGATGACCAAAAACCCAAAATTACTTGACTGTTGTCTTGGTGGCTGTCATTTTTGTTATTCATTTAATTGACAGTCATTAGTGCTATAGGACCCTTCACGGCGGTTTTGACGGTTGGAAATGGAGCGTTCTGATTGGTCGATTCCAATTTGGGCGGGACATGCAAACCTACGTGAGGTGGGACATTCAAAATTCAAATCATGACGTCACAGACACGTGACACTCTGCGGGCCCACAGGAAACAGGTTGGGGTGTTTTGCGTAACCATGCTGGATACAAAGATAATGGTCGGGAAATTCAAAATTCAAACAATGACGTCACATGGATCGAGAGAGGGATGACGTCACAGAGTCCCAGGCCCCTCACGGTTAAAGTAAAAAAAAAACAAGATAGGATAGTTTCTTTCCGAATCAAACAGTTTAATGAGATAGCTATATACAAACGGGAAATCATGAAATTGAAATGTTGAAAAATGAAGGTAAAAAAAGTAGAGAGGGTACATCCCCATAAGGGCAACCACTCTCCTTATGAAAAACGGTTTCAAATATACAAATATTTGCAATAGAGGGCTCAGAAAAAACAAACAAAGTAGAGTTCCGTCTTGTTCGCAACGTTCCGTACAGTATCTATTCAAACATCTCTGAGCTGACAGCAGTAAACAAACAAGCCTTGCAAACCATAACCAACCATTTTAATCAACAACTAAAACTGAAATGACATGCACAGTATTCTCCTTCACAACATTTTTCCGTTTTACTGATCATCTTTACGTCCTCTCTCTTCAGTTTAGAGTAACAGCGAAATTCTTACTCATTAAAAAACGGCAAGCTAAAGCGTATTCAATTCACTTACTCGACTGCCATTTCACAGACAAACAAAGCAGCTCACGACTGGACATCCATTTCACACAAAACGCCTATCAATGTGATTGTTGAAATATGCCAGAATCTCTGTCAACAGGGAATGGCAAACGTTTTCACGCCTTCTTCGTTTTTTTAGCGAGTTTTACAAATAATTATGTGAGGCAGGGGGAGTTTCAGCAAGGGTTTCATTCGGTTCGAGGCGTGTGGACTCTGTCTCGTCCGTTGAGCAAAGTGGGATCTCTCTGAGCTTGTTCCTCTTTTGTCGATGGCATAGCTCTTGTCTCTCCCTGATTTTGTTCTTGTTTTTGTGATAGTACTGTTTCGCATACGCCTGACACCGAGCTTTCTTTCCGTGGTCGTATTGTCTCCTCTTGGCTTTCATCTGGATCACTCAAGTTTTCGGGTAAACTAAGGAAAGAGGACTTGATAAAAATCGACACGATACCACAAGCACTCGATATGCGGTTATGACGCCTCGATCGTGGTGTCATTAATGAGGGAGATTCGGCCCGAGTCCAGATCTTGAGTCACTCGCACCGTCACTCACAATGAGTATTTTGGGGGAGTCACTCCAAGGGGTGATAAGTAACTCATTCTGAGTCACTCGCCCCCATGACTCACAATGAGTATAAAAGCAGACGTCAAACTGGCGATGCTCATTTGGAGCAATCCCTTTGGGTGAGTGTATGGCACATCTCTGCCGCTACTGCCACAAACCGTTTGGTCGAGCTTATAACAGAGACCGTCACGAGAGGCGAGGTTGTTGGAAACGCATAGACCACGAGCCTATGGGAGACACAACCATGGGGGACATATTTGAGGAAGTACAACCCTATGCTGCCTCGGAAGAGAGAAGTGAAGAAGATGAGGAGCGAAACCAAGATGAAGAGGAAGAACAAGACTCGGACTCGGACTCGGACATGGTCATCGAGTCTGAAGATGAAGACGTTAGTGACAGGGAAACAGATGACCAAGATCCCTGGGAAACTCTGCGCCGAGAGGTGGAAGAGTCACTGAATTCAACCTATGACAAAAAAGCCAACACGTTCTTGAAGGAGGGGGTCTCTGAAACGATAGCTGAGGCCAAAGCTTTCAATGCCCTGTTACCCGTTTACAGAAGAAAGTTGCGAGGGCTGTACTTGCACTATCTCCAGTGGTTTGAACGTCTAAAGCATGACCCCGTGCATAAAGACGTTATGAAAACCCGACATCGTTTCATGGAGGAGGATTCGATGGATGTTGAAGAGGCTACAGATGCAGCTGTGGAGAGACGGAAATTTTTATTGAACAGGATGTTCCAACCGCGTCCCATCCCAACTCAAGATGAAGAAGAACAAAATGATGATGACAAGTGAACGATTTTTAGGTGTAGAAACTAAAGAACCCGATGTCCACCCAACCACACTATAGACACTTTCGATTTTGTCCCGAACGCATGTAAAACACGCATTGTTCTTCTCATTAAACGTTGTTTTATTTGACATTCATGCGTGAGTTCTTTATGACGGGCCTATATGTGTCTTTTTTTTTTTTAAAAAAGTAGGACTCGAATGGGTAGATAGGGGGTTCTCAATCCCACGTGGCGTTTGTGAGGGTGTGCTGCCCCAGTCCCTCTGCGGAAAGTGCGGTTGAAAACGAGGTCGTCTGATCGGTATAATATAGCGCATTCTTAGTAAGTGACTCGCTTATAATAATCACAATGAACACACCAAATTGGTTGAAAAACAGAAGAAACAAAATGGTTTCGTCCATGACCGTCTCCTGCCTTGCCGTTTGAGCTATCTATCCTACCTGCTTCGTACGAACCATTTACCTGATAGCAGACATGTACACGATGACGTTAAAAACTAGGACAACCTCAGGGACGGGAGTGATCGGACCATTTTTTTTTCTTGGCGGGAAATGACGTGGCAGCGCTGCAGCTGTGTTTTTCTGAAACGGAAAAAAAATTTGATCGTTTTTCAAATACATTTCTTTTCGAGAGCGACGAAGTTTTGATAATCCAAACCAGACATCGCTAAGGTGTGGAAATGGGGCTGGATAATTCAAAACGTCCTTAAAAAAGGATACCTCCTTGGTTTCAAAGCAATAATCTTTGTAAGTCTATTGAAGTTCAATAGACTTACAAAGATTACTGCTTTGAAACCGAGGAGGTGGCGAATCCTTTTTTAAGGACGTTCGCGCCCAAAACGTTCCCACGTACAGATTTTTGTTAAATTGCCACGCAGAAAGGTAATGATCTACTTTTGCCAAAAAGGCAAAAAAAATGGGGGATCACCGTGCTCGTTTTCGAGATCGTGAGGTGCACTTTTAGAAGCTTGCGTTATTTTAAGACGATCTTAGCTTACAAATGTCAGCAATAAAAAAGCTACATTAGTGAAATTTAGATCAGGTAAACGTACTCAATTCAACATAACTAATATAACTAAACAAACTTTTGAAGCTGATGTCTTTTTTTGAGGTGAAATAGACCTTGAAAAACGATGCATATTAGTCAAAGAAAGAAAATTTTGGTCGCACGAGAGCATAAAAAGCGAAATATTAGTAACTTCTCACATACAGATTTTTTTTTTTTTTTTGTTAAAATGGACAAAATCAGGAAAGGAAGTGATCTACGGAAAGAAAAATGGGGGTCACCGAGCATTCAAGAGAGTAAAATCGCTGCGAAGTTCTCAAAGCGATTGTCTATTCGCACTGTCACGCCATTGCGTGACATTTCCGAGAAGACCTGGGTCCACAGCTATCCCAAAATGCCACATGCTTTCACGTTCCATTCGTGTAGAAAATGTTTGCACCTTTGGCATCGTGTTTACCTTCCTGTCTGCGATGCACGACGTGTGCGTGACATGCGCGAAAAAATGCGCAGTAGCAATGGGCGCGAACGTCCTTAAAACACAGAACAAGTGGTCTGCGTGCGCTGTTCTTTTTGGTGGAGATTTAAGCGATGAAAGTTTAAGTGAAGCGTTGAGAAAAGTGGAGGAGGAGAAGAACACCGTTAAAAGCTGAGAGAAATATCTAGCGAGAGACAACATTAAAAGCTTTCAGGGAAATGGTTTCCTTCTTAATGCATACCTCGCTGCCTCACATAATTATTTGTAAAACTCGCTAAAAAAACGAAGAAGGCGTGAAAACGTTTGCCATTCCCTGTTGACAGAGATTCTGGCATATTTCAACAATCACATTGATAGGCGTTTTGTGTGAAATGGATGTCCAGTCGTGAGCTGCTTTGTTTGTCTGTGAAATGGCAGTCGAGTAAGTGAATTGAATACGCTTTAGCTTGCCGTTTTTTAATGAGTAAGAATTTCGCTGTTACTCTAAACTGAAGAGAGAGGACGTAAAGATGATCAGTAAAACGGAAAAATGTTGTGAAGGAGAATACTGTGCATGTCATTTCAGTTTTAGTTGTTGATTAAAATGGTTGGTTATGGTTTGCAAGGCTTGTTTGTTTACTGCTGTCAGCTCAGAGATGTTTGAATAGATACTGTACGGAACGTTGCGAACAAGACGGAACTCTACTTTGTTTGTTTTTTCTGAGCCCTCTATGGCAAATATTTGGATATTTGAAACCTTTTGTCATAAGGAGAGTGGTTGCCCTTATGGGGATGTACCATCTCTACTTTTTGTACCTTCGTTTTTCAACATTTCAATTTCATGATTTCCCGTCTGTATATAGTTATCTCATTAAACCGTTTGATTCGGAAAGAAAATATCCTGTCTTGTTTTTTTTCGCTTGAACCGTGAGGGGCCTGGGACTCTGAGACGTCAACCCTCTCTCGACCCGTGTGGACGTCATTGTTTGAATTTCCCGACCGTTATCTTTGTATCCAGCATGGTTACGCAAAACACCCCAACCTGTTTCCTGAGGGTCCGCAGAGTGTCACGTGTCTGTGACGTCATGGTTTGAATTTTGAATGTCCCACCTCACATAGGTTTGCATGTCCCGCCCAAATTGGAATCAACCAATCAGAACGCTCCATTTCCAACCGTCAAAACCGCCGTGAAGGGTCCTATAGCACCACTACAGTCATGGTACTTTTGTCAGTATGGAAATTATTCTTTAAACTTCGATAAAGAATTTAATGCTTCGTAACGTATGCTTCAAATGTTGCAAATAATAAATACTTCATTAATACCCAAAGATTCAGTCTTTGTTCTGCAAGTTGAATTTATTATGTTCATCGCCGTCCAATCAGATCATGTCCCATCAAAACGAATATTTGAAAGGAGGTGTGTCAAGCTTAGTAAGACTTATTTTTGGCCAGCACCGACTTGATAAAAAACGCAAAATTTCAAACTTGACCTAGAGCATTTCAAATGTCCAATTTCTGTGGCACAGCTACAAATGTAAATTCCTCCCATTTATGGGTAGAAGCCCTTGCATACTTTTGCTTCCCAAATTTTTTTGCGTCTGCTTCACACATTACTTTGACAAGGGATGCCCACACAAGCCCTAATGATAATAATAATAATAATAATTATTATTATTATTATTATTATTATTATTATTATTATTATGATTGTGATTGTGTTTGCCAATCTGCAAAGGTTGTGTGAAATGTGGTATGATCTACTCTAGTTGCATTGCACATGTAGATTCCTTGATGATTGACTTTTAAAGCATGGTTTATTTCGTACTTAGCTGGCATCAAATTCTTCCTGGAAAGGCACTCCATACCAATATCACATTTCTTGTGAGTACCATGTTCCCATGGGATGGAAATCCCTTGGCAACAAGTGTCTATATCACACAGATGCAGCAACAAATAACACTGTACTACAACACCTGAACTCTGCAGACAGTTACAATGTTTACGTGGAAATGTGTAACGAAGAAGGCTTGTGTAGTGGCCGTGGAAAATCATATCTGGTGGAGCCGGAAGGAGGTACCTACCTGTACAGTGTTAGCCTTCAGCCTTCTACAGTGTTGTATTATCAGTAGATATTTTTTGGTTTAAGATTCTAAACTTTTAAAATGCAACTACCTGTTTTCTAACTGATAAGGCATCTATACTTGAATGTTGTCTTAGAGAACATGCTCTCAGCTGTTGTTACCTGGTATTATTGGATTGGAAAGGATTTTAAAATGTGTCTACTCCCTAAGGCAGTTAGATCATTGTCTTGAAGTATGTGCTGCTTGGTAATTCTGACATATCTGATGTCTCTCCTCTTAAATGCCACATGGAGTGGTTGCTTTAAAGTGTATATGAGAGATGTTTCTATTTACTCAATCGAAACATCTTGGTTTTCTGAGATGAAAACAACCAAAAATAATCCATACCGGTTTAATTCTATGCCTTTCAGCCTTCCTTTTAAAAATCGGAATTTTCACTTCTGGTGGGGAACAAAACTGCGCTAGTAAGGAGACTGAGAATAGCGGGCCATCGACATCAATACAGGAACGCTCGCATGATGTTTTGATTGAGTAAATAAAGACAATCCAATTTGAAGTAGCAGCAATATGTTTTTTTGCCCCTATGTTTTATCTGTGATCCCTTGAAATAAGAGGACCAGACCTTCTTCCGCGGATTTCTCCCCAAAGAGACTGATGTAATGTTTTCCTACGGTACTTTTGCAACAGCATCAGTAATCAGTTTTTAGCAGCGTGGGAGAATTCCCGTGCGGTATTAGACATAATTCAAACCCCGTCGTTTTATTATTTTTGTAATTTATATCTATTTCTGAGGTAGAAAACACAAACAGCACTGAAAGTAGTTTTAGAATCTCCCTCCAAATTCTGGGTTTCGAATTACTTACCGAATCCATTCGATTCGCTCTGACGAAGGGCTAACGCTCGAAACGTCAGCTTTTAGAATCTCTGTACGGCGGCCAATTTACATTATCAACTCCGTTGATAAAACCAAATTTTTGTATACTACTTCCCCACCGACGCCGCATCACAGTTTTTTTAGAAACTACCCCGTCATTCATAAAATATTTAACACTTAACTTTAACGAATCTAGACTTTCTTGAAAACTATGCAATGATGAAGAAAATGCATTTCAACATTTTGGGTCTGCGGATTCCTCTTTGTCGCGCGCGCGCGCGCGCGAGGCTTGTTATTCCATGCTTTTTTTTTTTTTTTTTCACTTTTTCTTCTTTTTCCTTTTCAGCCTCGTCACTGCTAACAAGAACAAACACAGACGAAGGTACAACTTCCTTGAAAACTTATGTCATAATGACACAACGTAACATAAGTATTTAAGCATTTACAGTTCTGTTGATTCTCTTTCAGTGAGGCTTGTTAATGAAGCAGTTCCCTTAACTTCTTATTTCCTTCTTTGTCTTTCATGATCTTACATCAGCATCTGAAGACTAGCTGTAAGTGTTCTGCAATGAGGCTTTTTCAAGGCAGTCATCCTTTTTTTTTTTCGTGGTGTCCCTCAATTACTGTTTTTTTTTTTCAAAAACATTCTTTTGATCGTATACCAACCGTATTCTCATTTTCAATGTCCAACCAGGCATTAGCCCATTTAGGATTAGAAAGAACCCTTCGTAGATTGGTCACCAAACCGCAAGAGGGTCCATATTCCTTGATAATTCTGCGCACACTGATTACATGATATTCTACATCACGGGAGATGTAAACATTTGGCAACATTTGAATTAGGTTTTGCGCCACCGCCCTAAATCTTGAATTGATGCCACGTCAGGTAACTTCCGGCACGCATGGCATGCGTTACCAGCAAAGAGAGCGGCTAATGACATCAAAACGAGTTTGAAGATTTTTTCTGACACTTCATTGGGACGGTCTTCAATGTTTCAACTACTCATCCTGGGTACCAGTAAGCCAACGTCTTCATCCGGAACAAATTGAAGGGCCATTTGTTCCCCTCCACCATCAGTTATCTCGCTGACGTCGTCATTTTGATCTGTTCGGTCTTCAATCTGACCGCTAACGTCTCTTAAGTCATCCGCACCGCCTCTGATATCAGTAACGCTGTTTGGTCGACCTTCTTTGCCACTGTCAGTTTCTCCTGTATATTCACCATTGAAGTCTTTATCACAATCGCCGTTGTCGACAATAACTTGTTCCAAGCTCACATAATGTTCTCCTTGATTCTCTGCAAAATTCCCAGGTTCGCAGTAGTTGTTGAAAAATTCGCTGATAGGCGGCACACATGACTTGCCCACCTGCTCCTAGGGAAGATACTATTTGGATTTCAAAGTTATGCAAGTTCTCTGCTGCATACAGTGTTAACTGATCCCGATAAGTCTCATCTTGTGCCATATGATCTATATAGTCATTCCAAGAGGCAAACTCATCATCTGCCAAATGCTCTAAAAGGGGAAAGCGATTGCTATCTTACGGGTTTCTCTCTAAGTACTCAACGATTTCTTTTCTCGTGGTTTAAGGAGATCTGTGAATTCCTAGCTTCCTTATCTGTTGTGAAAGTGTAGCGAACTGACAGCTGCCATCGCCTGGCGGGTTATAAGTTATATGAAAACCCTGAGCTTCGATGGCCTGGGCATAATCTTCTTTTGTCTTGGTTATGAGATACTTTTTACAGTGGCCTTTTTTTTCCGACAGCCTAGCTACTTGTTGTTTTTGTTTTTCTCGCTGAAGGGTGTGGCTTGTGATGTCATATACAGGGACCCATTTGCTTTCCTTCTCTCCTGATAGCGGTGAAGTGTATGAAGCTATTAGTATTTATATAGTTTTAGTAGTATTTATATAGTATTTGCATTTAAGTGTCCCCAATTAGTGAGTGCGCCACTTGGGGTGTGCTAGTAGTCTTTGACACGTTAATAAAGTTATTTCATTTCATTTCATTTCATTAGATATGCAACTTGCTGTATAGTTTTTCTATACGAGCCTCTATCACATGCCGTTGATTCCATGCTCTTCCTCTTAGGCTTATGTAAACAGAGGGCGGATTTAAGCGACACTGTGTACGCTTGTCACATCTCTTCGTCGCTTTTTGTGCTTTCTTTCTTACTTTAGAAGCATGTTGGGAACGTCGATTTCGATCATTTCCAGTTGGGTGAATTCTCCCAGAGCTAGGAAGACATTCTTCGTCTAATCCGCCTTCTCTTAAACTACTACATATTCGGCCAAAATATATTTCGAATGGTGTTTTGTGAGCAGTTACTTCTTTGGGGTCGTTGTTGAGAATATTTTGGTACAGAGGCAGCTGTTTTACCCAATTCACTCCGTCCTTACTAATCTTTTTGAGGTCGTGTTCCATCTTGGACCTCAGCGACTTGTGACAACGTTCAACGTCCCCTTACGGCTGGGGATGGCGCGGGCGACTGTAAATCAATTTAATATGCATTCGATCACATAGTTTTTTAACTTTTTGGAACTCCCCTCCTTGGTCGCTTTGGATTGCACGTTGTGCTCCATGCTCCATATAGATCCCCTTCAGTTCCTTGGCAACGACTCTGCTAGGTTTCCTTGTTAAATGGCGAAGCCAAACAAAGCGGCTAAAAATGTCAATCACAGTAGGCACGTTTCTGGAGAAATGACCAGTTCCTTTACGGCCCATATCCATTAAATCGATTTGGTATCTCGCCTGAACATCTCTGGCTCTAATTGGTTTCAGAGTTGCCTTATTCATAAACTAGGCTTTTCGACGATAGTGACTTTTGTCCGTATTTTAGAATCTTTTGTACTTTTTCTTTACTTACTCCGATAAAGTTGTGCCTAAGAGAACAAGCCAACTTCGCTGCTCCAGATCCTTTGGTTCGGTCAAATTCCTCTGCGACTATTTTGTTTATCTCTGAAGATCTTAACATTCACCGTCCCTGAAGATAAAGTACTTTTTTCCCGTTGTCTTCTTTGACTAATAACCTCCCCTTGGTTCTTCAGAATCGTACAACAGCTGTGCGCTTTGACTTTGTCCGTTCTTTTACTGGTGATTGGGTTTTTTTCCTTATGCAAGGTTGACCAGGGCTCCATAGACATCGTTTGAATAATGCAGAAGGCTTTCTGTTCCCTTTCGAGTTCACGTGATCATGGATTGTCAGAGAACTAGGGAGAGGACAAAACGTGGAGCCCTACTCCATGGAGTACCCAAATGGAGTACCCCTAAAAATCATTTATTGAATACTTTGTCAACATTGCGAGGTATTTAGATGTACATACCTATTGTTACAGTTCGATGCAAGTCACAAATTGGCCGCCATGATCGTGAAGTTTCGTAGGTATTTCGTGTATCCCTTATTATGGAGTATTTTTTAGAGAAATATTCATAAAAACCGTATACCCCTGCATACCCGCCCGTGTATGCCCATATACCGCTTTACACCCCTATGGAATGGAAAGGTAAACGTTTTGTATATGGGTATACAGGGGCATACATGAGTACATAATATGGGTATACAGGGGCATACATGGGCATGAGTGGGCATACACTGTGTACAACAGGGGCATACATGGGCATATTATGGGCGTACACGGGTCTATATGGGTGGTTATACAGGGGTATACGGGTTTGTATGAATATATGTCTAAATATTGTTTGAGTCCATTATCCCAGAGTCTCTCCGGGCGCTCACCCGCTGACCAAAAAGCCCGAGGACTCTGGGTACGAGATTGCAGCTGACCTCGATGAGCTCTAAACTTGATCCCGCGATATGATTACGTGACTGATGATGTGACTGATTTTCGTGACAGATGTCGTGAGCAATCACGTGCTCAGTCATAACCAGTTAGCTGGTTAAAGACGTGTTACGTACTTCATTGATGACGTTAGGCCTATGATGACGTTAGGCCTATTGTCATTCGAAAGAGTTTTACATTCAGGGTGAAATGTTATTACCGGTCGTTTATTAAATTTAGGTAGTAAACAAAAGATTGGATGGAAAAATTATTGGATTTGGATCACAAAATGAGAGATCCCATTGCAAGGCCAGGAGACCGGATTTAACATTAGAAGATGAAAGAAAGAAAGAAATTAATGTTGTGGATATGGCTTGTCCAGGAGAACGAAATAAGATAGTTAATAATATACATGAAAAAAAATACTCGATTCTGATTGGCTGAGGGCAGTGCAGTGTAACAGGGCAAAAAGTGTAGCACACATCCACCATTGCAAATTACACATCGAAATTGTGGATTATGATTGGCTAATAAACAATTAAGTTTGGTCAGAACCAATCAAATCTTTTCTTTTCAAATCAAGCGCGCGTCCTGGATGGCGCTTTTTGTGGGGCAATTTTTCTCTGATTGCGTGATACGCGCGCGTTTCTTCTGCTTAACCATCTCGACTTTTTCGGCGGGTCTAAAACACAGGTCCCTCGTTGCAAGTCATTGTTTGTCTTTTTGAAAGTAACCCCAAACCCTCAATTTGGCTAAGCCTAGGCCAAAAACCAACCTTAGGCCTAGGGTTAGCCAAATTGAGGGTTTTGGTTACTTTGCATAACGTAAAACAATGACCTGTAACGAGTGACCTTTGGAATGTCACCTGCGTTTTAGACCCGCCGCGACTTTTTTATGTATATTATTATTATGTAATCACATGATTTTTCTGGTGCAATTTAGAATAAATAAGCACTTGTAAATTTTTTCGAAGGCTACAAATTCGCAGGAATGATTAAATGAAAAGTGACGTTTTCACTTTTAGCTTCCAAACTTTGTTAGCTAAATTCCTTTCGCAACCTGTGAGAAAATGGAATTGATAACATTCTCAATTAATGTCAATGATATGTTTTGGAAGATTTTTCAAATTTTGAATTTGATTTTTATGAACTCTAAGCATTAGTAACACAGGAAGAGGAAAGAATAGGGCCGAATTATATGAAACTTGTACAGAGATTTGACTGTATATTTATTGGCTAAAGTAGGAAATAATAGTAATAATAATAATAATAATAATAATAACACAATAATAATAATGATAATAATAATAATGATAATAATAATAACAATAATAGTAATGATAATAGTAATAGTAATAATAATAATAATAATAATAATAATGCAAGGTGGCATGGAACTCGAACTGGTACTGTTTCGTTGCACTTGCATTTGTGTTGCCTCGTTCTACACGGAAACGAAAAGTAAAATACTAATGCAGAAGAATGAAAATTGTCCCATTACTTGTGTTGGCGCTTGCATTTGTATTGCGCCGGGTAATGCATGCGGTAAATTTCATTGCCCTTGCGTCTGCATCTGCATTTAAATCTAGTGTTTCCAGCCGTGGAGCGTTGTCATCCCCGTCTTAGTCTCTTAAGCCATAGGAGAATTCCTTTAAGAATCGACGAGACAAAAGTAATCTACGAAGGCAACGTCGACGAAAACGTCACCTCAAAATATAACTCTGCACTGACAGTCTTTCGCGATTAGTACATCATCACGTCGTTGTCGTGAAGAGTACCGCAAAAATTTATTATGTTAAAATGCGTGCCGCACGTGCAGGACGGCAACCGGAAGAGAACATTTCGCATGCCAGGACAGTGGTGTCTCCCAGATTTTTGTACTATTCATCTCTAATGGAGAAAAAGATACTTAGCAATGTAAATGTGGTTGTGTGAAGACAAAATAAAAGGGAAAACAGTTCACTTCCGGTTGCCGTTCGCGTCTCAAAAACGCGCGTGCCTAAGTTCCCCACTAAAGAAAATTAGCCGGGCTGACACGCGTTTTAGAACATTTCTTTAGCGCGCTCTGCGTAACTTAAAATAACCCAATTTACTGTTTTGACGACAACTCATGCGAAGCGTCAAGGAACTCAGCTTGTGTTTTTTTTTCCCTAAATTGACGTTTTGTGTGTTTTCTCGCATCCACAGGGAAGAAACACGATAAGAGTGAAGTCTGGGTTATACTAGTTGTCACAGTGGTCTCCTTCATTTTGGCTTTATTGGTAGTTTTGCTTTACTTTGCCTGGCGGCGCAGAAAGCGGAAGACGAAAATGACCTACCTTGCTCAGAACTGTGAGTAAATCAGAATTAGAAACTGATTCAAAAACTCACAAATTAGCTTGCTCTTTTGTTGAGAACATGTCAATTAATCCCAAACGGTGCAGAAAGTTGAAATTAAATTAATTGACAGGAAAATCGCGAAAGCGCAATGAAAGAAAATGGCGGACAAGTTAGGGGAAAGTAACAACGTTTTAATTCAGAGTTTGTAAGATAATTTTACTTTGGTTTGTAAGTTTCTACAAGTGCGATAAGCAAACGTTACAGAGCGCGCGGTTCTAAAACAAAAACGAAAATAGCGATGACTGAAGTGTTACAGAACGAAATACTT
>NC_090892.1:11381350-11388850 GCF_036669925.1 Montipora capricornis
GTGGATCTGCACAGTCTTCAGTAAAAACATAATTGGAACTGTGACAGCCAAGAATTATTTGAAAGAAAGCTTGTCGTCTATGTTGTGCTTCATTATTCAAGGAAGAGGTTCTTCATGGAAACGGTTTAATCCTGAAATTTAGTTTGTTGCAATATTACGCATATTTGACACGATTGAGTTTCTTCTCTTCACGCACGCAATGAAATAGAAGGGGTTATTATTGCCTCTACTAGCACATATGTTGTTTGTTTCAAAAAATTGATCGCTGCAAAAGGTGGCCTTTATGAATTCATCATGTTTTATGATATGCGAGCTTAACTGGATAGTTTTTATGGCAATAGTAAAGCATTTTCTTGTCAAAATGAGGTTAGCGTCTTTCTTTTGTGTTAACTGAATTAAATCGTGAGTTTGTATTTGCCGTCTGCCGCGTAACCTTGATTTTCACTCTCAAAATTACCTCCAGAACCTACTTTTTACGTAGAATAAGCTTTTAGAATGATGTTCTTGTTTTGCATAAATCAAGCTAACAAAATCTATACCTTGCTGAGTTCGCATTTGTTAGCGTTAATAGTATTTTCGGTCAGATGCTTCTGTTTTATGAGGGGTATATTGTTTTGGTCTCCCATCCAGAAACTAACCCCGCCGGGTAGGGATTAACTTCAGTGAACTTTGGTATTACAAAGCTGTCAGATGCTCAGAGGGCACGCTTTAACTTGTGTGAAAAGAAGTTGTGAGGGAGCTTGAAAATTATCAACATGTCAACCCAGAAGCCAATGTTTCTCGCTGCTTCTCTTTTATTTGTTATTCTTCAGAGACTGGAATGCTGTAGTTCAATACCACACAATTCAGTGCCTTCTGATCACCGTCTGTAAAACGTACCACAGGCAACACAGTGTATGCTTCACGGAAGCATCTCGTTTTATTTCTTTTGGGGCAGACTGGAAATTTTGTTGGCTTTGCATTTGACTGAAGAGACGATACACATCTAAGGCAATAGATCATATTTTGCATTCCTTATAGAAATTTAATGTGATGACGACGAAATCCACCTATGTACAAATAACCTTGATCAGTCAATCATAATCTACTACTATGGACAAATTGTGTTAGAAAGTGCGCAAAAACATGAAATCATAACCGTAATGCCTACAGAATAAGCGTCGGTACCCCCATTCCCCCTTTCAGTGTTGGAAAATGGTAAAATGTAGAGTTTTGTTAGACGAAAGTGTTTTGTCAACGTTGCACAGGGATGGTGGAAAGGGGCAAAATGCATGTAGAATGAAGTTTTCCAACCCTTGTGACCAAGGTTGTAGGTTTAAGTTCGAAGTACCAGCGAATAACGTAAAACTTCAATTTGAGCAGAAACTATGAGGCTTGTCTCGCATCAGAATGTACGAAGAAGAGGATTCCAACGTGACGAAGATATTGTTTTACTTTCTCGCAATACTCAAACACATTGTAGATTTTTCACACCGGAAACAAGCAACACACGATTAAGGTCAACTAGACGCTCCATGAGCGTAAACTGGGTTGCCCGTGGTACGTGTTACACAAAAACAGAGGCACTGAGTTGGGTGGTATTGAACTGCAGCGTTCCAGTAATTTTTTTAAAGTGTAGGGGGGAGGGAGGTGATGAAGACCGTTTGTGGGGTCACCCACACGTCATGCCAGCAATGGCCCTTTGGCTCACCTTCACACGTTGAATTATTTTGTAATGTCGTGTCCCGTTTTGAGGTCTTTTACCTTTTAAAGCTTTAGTAATAAATTCAGTTCAAAGAGGCAAAAGACGCTCTTGAGTGAAACGCACTAGTTTCGTCTTAAAGGGGCTTTGTCACTCAAAATGATATAATCCATGATTGGGTGCAGGGATGGCGCAGTGATGAGAGCAATCGATTTGACTTGCGTTAATTGTTAATTTCAGTTTACAGTTCCCCAATTAGCGCTAGAACGACTGGACACTTGATATGTTGCTTTCCCTTCCTTTTTTTCCCCCAAAATGCTCAAAAAATAGGATGAAACATTGCAGAACCACTTAAAACTGTTGAACGACATTAAAATACTTCAAAAGGAAAGAGAAGCATGGATGGACATTAACGTACACGATTAAAACGGAATACATTTATGTAATCTTGAAAAAAGTCGGCCCGACGTTTTTCAAATTATGACAAATCCCCTGGATAAAGGTCGTTTCTTTCTCAGAATCATTTCGTTTCTGACGTAACGATAATTTTATCGGTAAAGGAATTCCACATTACCATTTTCGAGATTTAAACTCGTGATTAACTAGAGATTTTCCCGAAACACCCCAAAATAACGTGACATAGCGTCCGCAAAAAAACCTAGCTGCAAATTGCTCTGACGGAGCATGCATGTCATGCATGTCTTAGAGTTGCACTAAGCAAACGTTTATGCCACACTAAGGAAGGGCTGAACATGTTGGTTCCGCTTCATAATTTCTCTTCTTTTCAGTCTCATCTAATGACACGTCAATTTTTTTTTTTTTGTTTTACGTTTGCACCAAATGGTTTTGCAAACCCCGGAGTTACGGTCTAGCCCTTTTATTTCGCGGGGTTTATTTTTGCGGATTTTTCGGATAGTACTTGATCCGCGAAAATAAGTTCCAGCAGAGAAAAAACAGCAGCAAAATTTACTCCCGCTAATATAACTAAAAATGGCTTTTAATCCACATAGTGGGGTAAAAAAGATCCTTTATTTAATATTTTAAGCAAGAGCCGATACAACGTAGATTTGATTTTAGTGATGTACTATATTTCGGCTGGCCAAACCAGCCTTCTTCAGGTACAATGAGAGTTTACATTGAATTGCTTCTATGTACATATATATATATATATATAGTAAATGGATGTTGACGTAATACTGGAAAAAATGTGATAAAACATGGCAGTTACAAAGATTTTGAATTCAAATACTAAGAGTCACGGAAAAATAACGGAAATCACTAAAATAATAAACTGAAATCTAATACGTTTCTTCGCGGATATTAAGACCGTTGGGATCAATTGTCCTGCCTTTTAAAATTAAAAAAGCCTCCCTGGCCTTACGGATCGAGTCTCTGTTAGAAAACATTTTTTCGATAGGGATTAATTGCATGTCCTTGGAGATGTTGTGGGGAGAGCAGAGGAAATGTTCTGCGACTGTAGTAGGTTTGGATTTGGTGTTAGCGTTATCTAAAGTGCGGCGGTGTTCATTAAAACGGTCTTTTAAACGTCGTTTAGTTTCTCCTATGTACTGTAGATGGCATCTGTTGCATTGAATCATGTAGATAAGGTTTCTAGTTTCGCAAGTTATGTGGAAATTAATGGAGCGCGTTTCGCCAGTAGAGCAGAATTTGTAGTTGGTTAGTCCATGGAAAATGTAAGGACAGGTAGCGCAGTTTTTGCCACAGCGAAAAGAACCGGAAGGAAGTGTGGAATTAGAATGAGTTACATTGGGGGACAGTTTAGCTGTAACCAGCAGGTCTCGAAGGTTAGGGGAGCGCCTGAAAGCCACAACAGGTAGATGGAGGAAAGCATTTTTGCAGCGGTCAGAAGAAAGAAGTATATTGTAGTGTTTTTTTAGTATGTTGAAGATGGAAGGAAGTGATGGATTATAGGTCGTAATGAAAGGTGTTCGTTTGGGTTTGTCTGTCTGTTTAGGTTGTAGGGTATGTGTGCGGGGAATGTCTGCAGCCCGTTGTATTTGTTTAGTAACAAAGTTGCGTTTGTAACCTCGTTTCAGAAGGTATGTCGTTAGTTCCGTGGTGCGAATCTTGAACGTTTCGTCGGTAGAACAAATTCGTCGTAGGCGGAGTGCTAGGCTGAAAGGGATTGCTTTTTTTGTATGTAGAGGATGACAAGAGGAATAAAGTAAGTGTTGGTGTTTGTCCGTGGGTTTCGTGTATAGGTCTGTATTTATGTTTCCGTCACTAGTTAGTGAGACGTTAACGTCAAGGAAAGGAACACTGGTGGGAGAGTGTGAGCTAGTGAATTTAATGGTAGGGTGAATGTTGTTGAGATAATCGATGAAATGAGAAAAAACAATTGGAGCTTGCTACAAACAAAAAGCAACGATAAAAGGTTAAATCAATACTTTTTCAGTCTCTAGGGAATAAGAAACGAACTCAAAGCAGACAATCAAAAGGTCACGTTAACTGTTTTTTAAGGCCTCCAGGATGTTACATTTTCCCCATCCGTTCTCGATGATTGTTAATTGAATATAGTTTTGCTGCTTGAAACGAAAACCACAAAAATTAGTTCCCGGCGGAAAAGTCTCAGTGTCAATTCGCGCTGCCAAAATATTGGTTCCCGCAAACTTAAAAGAAAAAAATTAGCGTAAACTGGGTTGCCTGTGGTATTCCTTTCTTTCGTTGTAGAACATTGAACTTTTTGTGTACATGTAATGTCTTAGACAGGGGATCTTTCAATTTTGATGATTTTGCCTCAGTGGTGGAGCACCTCTTGACCTGAATCACAATTGCTCCACCATTGAGGCAAACTCATCAAAATTGAAAGATCGCCTGTCTAAGAAATTGGAGAAAAAGTTCAATGTTCTAAAACGAAAGAAAGGAATACCACAGCTCTCAAACTTGAACATAGACCATTTTAGGGATCGAAATGCTGCACAACAAGTTTGGAAGTAATTTTGGGAACAAGGAATAAAATTTCGGGAGCAAGGAAACATAAGGAAATTTTGAAAGGAAACAAGGATCCCACACTCCCTCTCCCGTACGTCCGTACGTACGTACAATCCTGGTCAAAACTGTTGGGACAATTCCTGCTTCCCCCTCCTCCCCCCTCCCCATTACAATGTTGATTTTTCACGGTCTCCGAAATCAAGATCCGTTCATCGATCGCTCGCATGTTTCAACATTGTCTAGGGGGAAGGGGGGCGCGCAAAAGGCAGCCAAAGAAGAATATGCGTTGTTCATATAACGATGGAGGCATGTACAGTAAATTCTCTACTTTTCGCCCAAAATTTGACAATTTGCCGCGGATTGTAGGCCCCAGTAACTCGTAGACGGCGTGAGAGATCTGGTAACAAGAGTAATGGAGTGGAAAGGTACACCCCAAGTATGCATACTTGATGCGCATGAGGAAACTTATCGGCAAGGATGGCGTTGTTTGGAATTCATTTCGCGATTGCCAAGCTTAAGATTTATGTACTGTAAATATAAATTAGAATTTAACAACTTTGGTTCTGAAGAATAACGGGAAAATGTTTTTAGTAGCAATTGATCGCGTAAGACGTGAGCTTTTATGGTATCTTTGTCGCTGAATGTGAAGAAAGCGAGGGCGGAAATGAATGGTGTCAACTTCTTAAATATTTTATCGATCGCAACTTTCATAATCAAAGGTTCTGCATCATTGAGTGGTGTGAAAGGTAAGCCAGCACTATACTGATTTTTCATTATTTCAGAGATGTTAACTCGTGGGGATCTGAGATTTGGACATTTCTTTTGTATACTTGCCTCCGCCCCCTGATCTCATGAGTCATCAATAGAGAGCTTGAACTAAATTATTTAGATCTATAGATTCTAGGACAACAACGACTACGAGTACGAAATTTTTTCACAGAACAACAGTGAATGCGCGCAAACCAGCGTCATTTTGGTGGGAAAAACGTGATACCGTTGTCATTTTAGTAGTGTAGCAGCTGCTACACTACTGTGGTTGGGGAAAAATGTTGTCGTGTCAAAACAATTCAACAACACGGTGGCAATTTTGGCATTTTTCGATGAGCAAAAAGGCTCAACTACCAGTAATAAGAATAACTGAAAAACCTACACTGCTAAGAAAGAGTACGATTAATCGTCCGGGCTATAAATCTTTTAAATATGTTTGCTAAAAATGGGCAGTCAAATCTCGTACTCGTTCTCGTCCTCGATCGAATCTATAAAGCTCTCTAATATGACTCTCTCGTCAGCCAATTGTACTAGTTTGAAAAATGAAAATTGAATTACAAATTGAACCATTACGTAAACATATCAAATTCGGCAAAAGCTTAAATTCAATCTGAAATAAAAATCTAAAATGTTTTCCAAATTTTTAAACTGCATCTTTGGTTCTTCTTCTGGGGACAACAATCCCAGTATTTACCCATTCGCCAACTGTACAGAATAGCTGACAAGAGTTAACACAATAAACCTGAACCGTTTGGAATCTGTGTGTTACTGTTTCCTTGGGTTTCATGAATTTTTCCAACTATAGAGTGAAGGGTTTTTGTATCAGTCTACACACTAAAACTTCTTGTTTTGTTTGAGTATGAAACTTTTTTGTAATCAGCTAATGCTTACTGATCTGACACAAATGTCATCCAGAGGTGTAAAGACTGAGCTTAATTAATATGTAGACTCTGAGGAGGACTTTATCAGTTAATTCTTTGTGCAAACCATTTTATATAAAGAAAACTGTTTTGTCTGAATTGCAGGGCCACCAAGTCCACCTCGCAATTTGAGAAGGAAAACGGTGGGCATCGCTGGTGCAAACAGAGATTATTGGGTGTTTTGGACAGCGTCAAAGGACAACGGGGGACTACCTGTCAATTATACCCTTAAAGCATGCTTGAATGAGACCCACCATTGCAAAAACATAAGTAACCCTAAATGCCAAGCCACCAATGTAATAAGCACCAGTAAAACATTTTCATGCATTATGCAACCCAGGGATGACTTTTTACCATGTGGGGAATTTTGTGACTTCATCCTTTGCGTAGTGGCCTTCAATGATGCTGGAGAAAACGAGATTTGTATTTTTGCAGAAGTAGTTGATGCCTATGGAGGTAAGAATTTCACTCCTTGTTTTATTTTGCAGTGCCCTGGGAGGAGGAGGGAAAACAATATGCCCATATGTGTCTTAGTTTTATTCTCTTACCATCCTTGCCAACCTCAAATCCAGCTTCCACAGGGAGCAACGAAAAGCCTAAAGGCTGCAACTTAATTGATAGCCTGAGGCTAGTGGAACAACATTTTGAGTTTGCGCTTTCTTATCAAGGGTTGCTCGACGGGCAAGTATCAATTTAACACAATGTTGGTTGTTGGCCTTTGTTATTCAGAATAGTGCAACAAATTTGTTTACTTTGTAGCCTGTGTAATGGTGTTTGAATAAAATATTACTACACCATAGGTTTTTAAATACCTAGGTGTTGTTCGTTATTTTTGTTTTATGATCTTCAAAAGTTGGACAATTTTTTGATCATGATTGTGTAGCATGCCATGGATATTTAATTCAAGTTAAAACTACCGTAAAGACTCGCAGATAAGCCGCACCTTTTTTCCAAAAATTTGCGATCAAAATCGTAGGTGCGGCTTATCTGCAAGACCATTTGGGAAAGGTGCTGTGAATTTCGGTGTCCAGTCTTCCATCGTCCGATATTATGCCTGGTTACACAGCTTTGCACAGTGCATGCAAGAAAACAACAAATTTACGCGCAAAATTCTTTGGAAAAACTGCCTTGAATGGAGAAATACCTGTGAACAAATGCCAGAATAATATCAATCATATG